>NC_079458.1:40622856-40637856 GCF_903798145.1 Danio aesculapii
TTAAACTAAAGTGAACCGTGAGCTGTGTTGAAGCTGTGCATCAGTGTCAGGCTCTGACGGTGATGTGTGTTTCAGCTGTTCTGGGAACAGCACTAACGCTGGGCTCGGTGTCAGTAATGTGTGCTTTGACTGTTCCAGGACGCTGGGTTTGTTAGTGAAGAGGCTGGAGAGAGGAGGAAAGGCGGAGCGCGAGACTCTGTTCCAGGAGAACGACTGCATCGTGCGGATTAATAACGCAGACCTGCGCAACATCCGATTTGAACAGTAAGACACACACACTGCTCACTTGTTACTTAGGAACAAACATACGGTGTACAAAGTCCTCTGTACTTGCAGGGCGGGTTCATACGGCAAAAAAGTGCTTGACTT
This sequence comes from Danio aesculapii, assembly GCF_903798145.1. Taxonomy (NCBI): domain Eukaryota; kingdom Metazoa; phylum Chordata; class Actinopteri; order Cypriniformes; family Danionidae; genus Danio; species Danio aesculapii. The sequence goes on from NC_079458.1 coordinate 40,623,226, forward strand.
CTTGACTTTTCCTGACACTGTCTCCGCTTTATCCTTACAAGCTCTCTGTGCTTTTATATTTTCATGAGCTCTCAGACGTTCTGTCAGCCTTCACCACACTCCCATCTTCTCTATCTGCATCTATAGAGCTTATTGAAAGATTGATTGTACATTTTATATAGATTTCCTCATTGTTTGATAAATGTGATACTGACTGAGATGCTGCTTCCAGTCCAGAACATCTGTTAAATGAAATGAACCAAAAAAAAAGCCTGTTTTCCTGTACGTAAACGTAAAGTTTCTTTAACATCTATCTGACTTGTTTGTATGTTTTGACATACAAGGCTTTTGCACAAGTAGATATGTTGACAATCATGCTGTTGTTTATATTCAGTCAACCAACCCATCCTAACCCAATCAACCACCCAATTCAACCCAACCAACCAATCACCTAATCCCACCAAACCAACCCAACCAACCCAACCTAACCAGCCAGCCAAACAATCACCTAATCCCACCAAACAACCCAACCAAACCATACCAACCAACCAAACCAAAAAAAACAAGCAAACAATCAACCACCTAATTCAACCCGATCCAACCCAACCAAAGAATAAACATCCCAATCCAACACAATCCAACAATCAATCACCCAATCCTACCAAACCAAACAACCAACCAACCAACTCAACCAAACCAAACCAAACAACCAACCCAACCAAACCCTCCCTAACAATCAACCACCCAACCCAACCAACCAATCAATCCCACTAAACCAATCCAACCCAACCAATCCAACCAAACCCAACCAAACAATCAACCACCCAATCCAACACAATCCAACCCACCAACCACCCAATCCCACCAAACCAACCTAACCAACCTACCAACCAACCAACCAAACCAACCCAACCAAACCCACCCAAACCAACCAACCCAGCCTAATCCAGCCAAACAATCAACCACCCAATTCAACCCAACCAACCAATAACCCAATCCAACCCAACCAACCAAACCCAACCAATCAAACCAAACCCAACCAAACAATCAACCACCCTATCCAACACAATCCAACCAACCAATCACCCAATCTAACCAAACCAACCCAACCCATCCCACCAACCAACCACTGTAAATAAATTTAAATGCATAGTACCTTTCAGGTGTGCTGTACGACAGACAATAAGTATCTATGCCAGACTGGATGTACTGAGACATCTGTTCAGAAATATGTAAAAAATAAATAATAATACATTTAAAAAATAAAACAAAATAAAAATATATAAAAATAAATAAAGAACTTGCCCAGGAAGAAAAAAATATATACATACATGTATGTATGTATGTGTGCGTATATATATATATATATATATATATATATATATATATATATATATATATATATATATATATATATATATATATATATATATATAATCAAAGATAATCCTTGTACACATATGTTCAGACATGTCAAAAAAAAATAAATAAATGAAATACTTCCAGGAAGAAGTAATCCACTACACATGGCATGAAGAGAGAAAACTAAAAAAGCGAGTCAAAAACCTCCGGACAGGGTTCATCATAGGGCACTGACAGGGCACAGCTGTGCGATAATTCATAATCGAATGGAAACCTCATTTACATACATCATTCAGACCGCTTACACAAACTCAACACCACCAGTTAATTTCCCCAGTGTCCCAGAGCATTATTATGTTTTAATTGCTTGGCCATATTTTTGCACCAGATCCAGTCCGGACCTTATATAGCTGCGCTAGTACAAATACGCAAACCCAACGGGGTCAACCAATTCTCAAGGATTAAACATGACCTTGAGTATTACACTCGCATCGGGTCGATAATATGAGTGTAATACATATTAGATATTATGAGCTTTGTTTTTTTAATGTGCGTTCTGTAGTCATCTGTAAACAAACTGCAGCGGATCCACAAGAGAGTTCGGTTTTAATCCGCCATCGTCTTTTTCTCTCACACATGAGCAGCTGCTGGAATCACACAGATGAAAATTAACACAACAATATTTTCTTTATCTCGCTCGCCCTCTCCCCGCTTCCTGATTGGGATCCAATCATAACAATATTCTAATCTTATTGGATTGTTTGTATGAGTAAACATATATTAGCATTTGATCTAATATGTAATGACAGGTTGATGGAGTCATTCAAACATGTAACAAGCTAACAGAATGCTAAACTGCTTCAGGATGTTAAATCTTATGAGCTGAGAGCTAAAATACTAGCAGCTTCCTAAACATGCTAATTTGTTAAAACAGTTTAACGACTTGCTAAATGAGTTACTATGTTAAAAACTTGCTAGCATGTGTCAAAATATATTATAATTTCAAAACATAGTTAGCAGCTTGTTAAAACGTATTAGCAGCATCCAAAACTTACTAACAACATTTTATTGTATACTAACACATTGCTAAAATGGTGCTAAAATAACAACATGGTAAAGTGTAGCAACGAGGACATGCTGCAATGCTAGCAGCGTGGTTTGCAAAACATGTTAGTAACTAGTTTGAGCTCATTTTAATCCTAGGTTAACAGCATTCTAAAACACTATGACATGATAAATTATGTTAGCAACAGATTAAAACAACAACTTAAATGTTATTTAATTTTTGGTAGCTTGTTAAAACATGCTAGGAACAATCCAACTAACAATATGTCTAAGCATATTAGTGAATTGCCTAAACATGTTGAGATTGTGGGTGAGCATACTAAAGTGTAACAACATGCTATTGTCATACTATAATGTTGTAAAATGTAAAATCATGTTAGCATCAGGCTAACCGTACCAGCAAAGTGCTAAAACATCAACTTAAATGTTATGTAAACGTTAGAACATGCTAGCAAAAAAATGCCAGAACTTAACTAACAACAGGCTAAAAATAGAAGCAAAGTGCTAGCAATGCTGTAATGACTTTGCAAAGCATGTTGATAACTAGATTAAACAAACTAAAAACAAAATAGCAATGTTGAAATATGTTAGCAACAGACTAAAACAGCAACTGAAATGTTAGTAACATGTCAAAACCTACTAACAACATGTCTAAATATACTAGCAAATTGCTTAAACGTCATCATGAGGGGGATTATGAGAAGTAGCCTATAACTAGGACATGTCGTGCTAAAATGTTGTCAAATGTAAACTCATGTTAGCAACAGTCTAAAAATACTAACAAAGTGCTAGCAATGTTGTACTGTCTTAGCAAAGCATGTTGATAACTAGATTAGACAAACTAAAGATATAATAGTAATGTTAAAATATATTAGCAAAAGACTAAAACAGTAACTTAAGTATTATGTTAATGTTAGCAGCTTGCTAAAACATGCTAGCAGCATGTCAAATAACATCATGTCTAAACATATTAGTAAGTTGCTTAAACATGTTGAGATTGTGGGTAAACATGCTAAAGTGTAACTTTAACTTGGAAAACATGGAAAAAAACATGCTTAAACTAGCCTAAGCTGGTTAGCTAGTTTTAGCTGGTCGACCAACCTGGTTTTAGAGGGGTTTTGGCCACTTCCAGGCTGGTTTCCTGCTATTTCCAGCCAGGTCTTAGCTGGTCAGGCTGGGCGATCAACCAAAACCAGCTATGTCCAGCTTAAACCAGGCTGATCAAGCTGGTTTTAACTGGTTAAAGCTGGTCATTTTCCAGCCTGACTAGCTAAAACCAGGCTGGTTGACCAGCTAAAACCAGCCAACCAGCTTAGGTTGATTTTAGCTTAGGCTGATTTAAGCTGTTTGTTCAGCAGGGTATTGTCGGTGGTAAAATGTTATAAAGTGAAAAAACGTGTTAGCATCAAGCTAAAAATACAACCAGAGTGCTAGCAATGTTGTACCAACTTAGCACCATGTCAAAACCTGCTGACAACATATATAAACATGCAAATTGCTTAAACATGTCACCATGGGGGAGCAGGGGAAGTATAACCACTATTGCCATGCTACAATGTTATCAGTTAAAACATGCTAGCAAATTGCTTAACCGTCATCATGAGGGGGAACATGGGAAGTATAACTATGACATGCTATTGTCATGCTAAAATGCTATCAAATGTAAAATCATGTTAGCAACAGGCTAAAAATACAAACAAAGGGCTAGCAGTGTTGTACCAACTCAGCGAGGCATGTTAAATGAACTAGAAACATAATAGTAACATTTTAAATCATATTAGCATCATTTTTAAATGTCTTATAGCAAATAGCACCCTAAAATGAGTATGACTAGCATGTTGTGTTGATAACGCATGTATTACATATGAGATAATGCTGTTTGTTCTTAAGGTGCGTTCTGTAGTCATCTGTAAACAAACTGCAGCGGATCCACAAGAGAGTTCGGTTTTAATCCGCCGTCGTCTTTTTCTCTCAAACATGAGCAGCTGCTAAAAATCACAACAATATTTACTTTATCTCGCTCGCCCTCCGCCCGCTTCCTGATTGTGCTCCATGCGGAGTTATAATTCATAACGATATTCTAATCTTATTGGATTGTTTGCATGGGTAAATATTTATCAGCGGTTGATCTAACGCTATGTAATGATGCGTTGATGGAGTCATTTATTATTCAATCAGACGGAGGGAGTAGCGTGATTAGCCGCGTGTCACAGCTCCGCTTGTCTGCTCGCACACGGAGGCGGGCGGGGCCTCATTTGCATAAAAATAGATGGGTGTCCCTAAAGTGAGCCGCTATTTGCTCTCCAGATGCAGAGATTGATCTAATGAAGAGTTTATTGAGACGGAAATAACCCATGGAACCAGTGTTAACGGAGTAAACATGACTGTCGAGCTGGTATTCCTCTGCTATCTCTGGTTTTGCTTTCCCGGGTCAAACTATCTATATGCAAAATAGCAGCATTAACCTGCAATCCCGATGTGCTTGTTTTATATTTGTTCAGTGTTTACAGGAATAGTTCTCCAATAAATTGAAGATTCTGTCCATGTTTATTCATGCACATGTTGTTTTAAATCCATATGATGGTCTTTCTTTCATGGAAAACGAGCTGCTCTTTTCCACATAATGGAGCTTTTCACATTTAAAATTGAGTAAGGTATACACGAAAAGTGGTCTCTACTATATTTTAAGTCTTCTAAAGGCAAATTCTATAGGATTATGCATTTAATTCACATTATCTGTTGAAAATGGTTTACTTTTGCCATAGTTTTTAATGTTGCTTGTATCTTCAGAGATTTAAGTATTGTTTATTTGTGTAAGACATTAATACTCAGCAAGGATTATCAACTTTTTAAAAATAAATGCAAATCAATCAATCAATCAATCAATCAATCAATCAGTCAATCGGCTGATCAAACAGCACTGAAACAGCACAAATGTTTGCAACTGTAACAATAGTTTTCTTGAATTTTAGTAAGTTTCTTGATCATAAATCAGTATATAAAATGATCTATGAAGGATCATAAAATAAAGATAAATCTGACTGGAATATGAAAGCATTATATGTATGAGCAATATCACACGAGTAGCAGTGCGATGTGGCTGTATATCGACACTGGTGGAAGACGTGCATTGGCCTGAGGCCACAGGCCCACTAGTGATGATATACAGTCATATCGCACTGCTACGAGTGTGATATTGCATTTATACAACAGTTCGACGGCATAATCTTGCATATGAAGCAGAAAATCTAACACGGAGAGTCTAAAAATACTTTTATATGAGGAACTACTTTCTTCCTCCGTTCATTCACATCTGCAGCTGATGTCAGAACAGCAGAAACCGTTGCAACTTCACAAACGTCACTTTAGAGCGAGTATTTGAATGATTCTCTAGCGTAATGTCTAAAATGTCTAAAACAGGTGATTTTGCTCACATTTTAGGATTAAAAGGCTGAACGGCATGAAATGCCATCAGTCTACAGAGATCTCCCAGTATTTCTCTGTTGCAATTGGGAGATCACAATAGTTAACCCTGAAAAAGCCAAAGCAAAGCAAACACTACAAGATTACTATGGTATAAATACAGCACTACAACATACAAAAGAGAGAGATCGACTTATAATGTCACTTACCTGATCTATAATGATTTGATCAGCTTGAGTTTAAAAGTACGCTGATTTTTTTTCTCCTCTAAGGACTTATTATGTGGTCTCTGGCGCCATCTTGTGGTGGAGCATCAACCCTCTTTGCTCTGCTCAGTATGACAGGCTTATGGATGCTGATGTGATGTGTCTCTCGAAATTACAAATATTTAAAGTAGGCACTATCCTTATAAATAAACTGCATAGTTGCAATCTAAACCACTACATTCTCACCTAAAAAAGCCTCAAAATAAATGATGTTGTCCATCAGCTGTAATATTTGTCAAATTGTAGTGGGTTTATTGATCTGCTGTCACACTATGTGGGCGGAGTAACACAGAAGGATGAGGAGGCTGTACGAGTGCTGTTATTGCAGAATATTGCATAGCTATCAGGCATTCAGATTCGAGAACCAGACAGAACTGTTGTGTATATATATATGTGTGTGTGTGTGTGTGTGTGTATATATATATATATATATATATATATATATATATATATATATATATATATATATATATATATATATATATATATATATATATATTTAATTTTTATAAATTCACTGATCAAAATCTCCTCATTGCATGCGTGTATGTTTGTTTCCAATGTGCATCAGCCACTTACATCCCACTTCATCATACTGTATGTGGTTTATATTGATCCATGATGTATGTATTTGTTTTATCCAGGTTATAGAGTTTCTTTTCCCCATGTCTGATGGACTGCAGTTATCATCCTCCACACTTATGAAAACAGATCCCGCTTCCTGCCTCTAATACGTTTCACTGCTTCCTCCCCAAGGCTTTGCGATTATGGAAATGGCAGATAATGTGAATTAACCTTGTTTTCAACTGTACTGGTACAATTAGCCAGCGATTAAGCAAAGCAACCTTCTGACCTCTCCATGCGCTCTGCTTTTAACAATCCCTGTACTTGGGATGAGCCTGTTCAGTAGTCAACATCGAGATCCATCCTTACTGTGTGATGTTTTCTGTCCCTCAGGGCCCAGAATCTGTTCAGACAGGCGATGCGTACTCCGCGAATCCTGTTTCATGTGGTTCCAGCAGGGAAAAAAGCCCAATACGAGCTGCTGTCTCAGAATGAACTGGGCATTCAGACTGGTTCTATATCCGGAGACAGAGGCAGTCTGGTGGAAGGAGGTATCATAGCTTTTGTTTTGTCCGATAAACTCAATTCACATAGAAATATGACTTTGTTAATATACTCAGATGTGCACGTAACCTTTTTGGTACACTTTTTATGGCACAACCATCCTCACAAACTCAAACACAGCGGGTAAAATAAGCATTAAACATTTCTAAAGGTGCTGTTGACTTGGAATGTTTACCAGATGTCAGGGAAAACCAAAATTATTCATACATACACCTACAATTGTACAAATTAGTTTAGAAAGTAGGTCTATAATAAAATGACACAGAGAAAAAGTATTGAACACATGGTGAAAGGAAGATGTAAAAGACATGGAAAGCCCAGACAGCAGCTGAAATTCCTCAATGTTATTCAGCACCTACTCCTTGTCAGTGTACATTAATATTAGTTGCTACACTTTTTGTGGCACAGCCATCCTCACAAACTCGAATACAGCGGGTAAAATAAGTATTGAACATGTCTCAAAACATTTTTAAAGGTGCTGTTGAATTGAAAGGTTCACCAGATGTCAGGGAAGACCAAAATAATCCATAAATACAAAGAAAATGACACTAATTAGTTTGGAAATTAAGTGTGTAATAAAATGACGCAGGGAAAAAGTATTGAACACATGAAGGAAAGAAGGTTTAAAAAGACATGGAAAGCCCAGACAGCAGCTGAAATCTTTCAGTATCATTCAGAATAATATTAGCTGTTTCAGTCACAGTACCTACATTACCAGATGAAACCAGATGGACATTTCAGCTAGACAGTGAACCCGAACAGAAGATTATAAATCATTTAAACATAACCTGTATTAAATTCTGGGAGTTTTTTTTGCAAAATAAAACACCTAAAATTACCATAAAGGAAAGATCTGAATTAGATTTGTTTAGGCTATTAAAATTGACCTTACTGAAATAATTTTTTTAACCCTACTGTCATTTATTTATTTCATTTTTTTGGTCGCAAAATAAATTTAAAAAGAACTTTCTTGCAACATTATTATTTAGTTGAAGGACAAAAAAAGAAAATAAAGAAGTAAAACAGGTCCAAATGCTAACATTAGTTGAACATTCTGTGTTGGTTTGGTTCTACAGGTAATAAAAAATTCATTTTAAGTAAAAAAAATATTGCTATTAATTGCATCCAAAATAAAAGTTGTCACATTATGTAAATGTAACACACGCACATACATAGATCATTCATTCATTCATTTTCCTTCGGCTTAGTGTCTATTTCAGAGGTTGCCATAGCGGATTGAACCCCCTACTATTCCAACATATGTTTTATGCAGCGGATGACCTTCCAGCTGCAACCCAGTACTGGGAAACACCCATGCACACTCATACACACACACACTCATACACACTTAGTTTATTCAATTCACCTATAGAGCATGTGTTTGGACAGTAGGGGAAACCGGAGCACCCGGAAAAAATCCACGGCAACACGGGGAAAACATGCAAACTCCACACAGAAATGCCAACTGGCCCAGCCGAGTATTCTTGCTGTGTCATCATAGCCCACTTACATAGAAGCAAAACTAAACAATTAAGATAAAGAAATGTTGTCACATTGATATTTAAATTCGTATACAATTACTACAATTTACATATATATATATATACATATATATTTTATATCTACATATAAATAAACACTTTCGGAAATAAATGCATCCATGCGTGCATTTATATATACATAGAAAATATACAATACATACACATATATTGTTTCCCCGAGATGGGTTGCGGCTGGAAGGGCATCCGTTGCGTAAAACAAATGCTGGATGAGTTGGCGGTTCATTCTGCTGTGGCAACCCCAGATTAATAAAGGGACTAAGCTGACAAGAAAATGAATGAATGAATGACACATATATTGTCAAAACAAACTTTTATTTTGGATGCAATTAATCACTAACTTTGAGTTAATAGAACTGACGTTGTGTTTGATGAAAGCATAACCCAATTTAAACTGTTAATCTGACGCAACATTTGAAGTTAAGTGAACTCTGATTACCTCAAGGTTTTGGGTTTTCTCACAGCATTCTGATGTTTTACAGCCTTTAGTCCGAGAAGAATGTCCAAAGCAGAGTCGACCCGTGGTTATCCCACATTACCAAACCCAGCAAACCCTTTAAACCAGACCCAACTGGACCCCATCCAGCCCTCCAGACCCACCAGCACCACCTCATCTGTGGGATACTCCAAGAAGATCGGCCGAAAGTTCAGCGTCCAGCTGCGGAAAGGTAAAGTTGTGTTTGATATGGGGAAATGTGTGCGTGTCAGATCTGGCAGAGCACCGATGGGTGGATGCAGATGCAGATGGAGACCTTCAAATCTGAGGAATTTCTATAAATGTAGGAAATCATGCAGCTGGAAGACACATCAAAACCACCAGTCACCATATTAATAATAATAATAATTCCTTATTCCTCTTTTCTGGACACGCAAATCTCTTTACACATTTCACTGAAAGGAAAATACAAAGTAGAATCTGTTTTTATTATGTAGAAACTGCAAAGACGGAAAGATTTGTAAAACTTGACAGTAGAAATACTTAAAGGCACAATCTGTAATACAAGAAAACTCCAGTTGAGATGAACCAGATTTGCATAAGGTGATGTATTAAGAGGGCAGCATGGTGGCACAATGGGTAGTACAATTACCTCACAGCAAGAAGGTTGCTCGTTCAAGGCCCACTGGGTCAGATGTCATTTCCATGTGGAGTTTGCATGTTCTCCCCGTGTTGAGTGGGTTTCCTCCAGGTGCTCCGGTTTCCCCCACACTCCAAACACATGCGCTATAGGTGAATAGGGTAAGCTAAATTGTCCATAGTGTATGTGTGTGAATGAGTGTGTATGGATGTTTCCAAGTGATGGAAGGGCATCCGCTGCATAAAACATATGCTGGATAAGTTGGTGGTTGATTCCACTGTGGTGACCCCTGATTAATAAAAGCACTAAGCTGAAAAGAAAATAAATGAATGAATGATGTATTAAGAAATTGTTGTCCGGTACAAGTATTTTCTTACAACACATCCACTTCATAACAATTTTTATCAATCTTGCAAGACGACAAGTCAATAAATAGGCCAGTAATAAAGCTGTCGTGTGAGGACGTTGGACAATGGAGTTGAGGATGCATGTGCATGTTTAGTCTGTTTAATAAATCTATTTTGTTCAGATGCACCAATATATATTACCCATATTCACTGAGAAATGGATAAAAATTTCCAAAATGGGGTGTACTCATATATGCTAAGCACAGTATATGATAGTGGCAAATATCATAAGAACATAATAATAATAAGATTTCCCAGAGATGGGTTGCAACTGGAAGGGCATCCGCTGCGTAAAACATGTGCTGGATAAGTTGACGGTTCATTCCGCTGTGGCAACCCCGGATTAATAAAAGGACTACGCCGAAAAGAAAATGAATGAATTAATAATAATAATAATAATAATAATAACAATAATAACAACAATAATAACAATAATAATAATAATAATAATAATAATAACAACAACAACAATAATAATAATAATAATAATAACAACAACAACAACAACAACAATAATAAAAATAATAATAATAACAACAGCAACAATAATACCAATAATAATAATAATAATAATAATAATAATAATAATAATAACAACAACAACAACAACAACAACAACAATAATAATAATAATAATAATAATAATAATAATAACAACAATAATAATAATAATAATAATAATAATAATAATAATAATAATAATAATAACAATAATAATAATAATAATAATAATAATAATAATAATAATAATAATAACAATAATAATAATAATAATAATAATAATAATAATAATAATAACTAATAACAACAATAATAATAATAATAATAATATTTGTGAGGCAGTTTTTAACTTAATTTATTTTACTATAGTCGTTTAATGATCATTTTATTACAGAATTGTGTCATTTTATCATAGTTTCCAAGTCCTAATATTGTCCTTCATCTGTTTCTGTTTTATTTAATTTTGGAAAAACCACTCATTCATTCATGTTTGTTGGACTTTTAATTTCTAAACCATTGGAAATCAAATGGATTTGGTGTATCCAATAAATCCCTGACCTTCTCATAATGTTCTTCCACCAACAGCTGAAAGGTGTTTATTAGGCTTTAGAAGCTCACAGTCCTCCAAAATCTCATTGCATTAAGATTTATTTTAACCTCAATAACCTAAGCCATAAATTAGATGCGTTTTTCCTGCAATAGTGCATTATGTTGCTGTATTTACTGCAATAAATATTACATATGCATGTATTTATCCATGCGTCCCCCCCCCCCCCCTTCTTTGAAGTCGCCTCTATTTTCTGTGATTTTAATAGCTGATGATATCTGCATGTATCTTTTTCTGCTGTAGTGACTAGCATTGTGTAACTAATGCAGTTAGTACTTCAAAGCACTCGATCTGCCATTGTCAGAAAGTGTGGAGACAGACTCACGTACGGCTCCAAATCCCATTCGTTCTGCACGGCAGCTGCATCTCAGCATTTCACACCGCAGGAGAACTGGAAATGTCTATCAGAGATACCACAAAAACAGCCAAACACACACACACAGACACAAACAGAGGCGCATATTCATGCAGAAGACAGAATATCTCTTACTGCTAATGCAGCAGCGCCTCTGATCTCCGCTAGCGGCGGCTTTTTGTTTTGTTTTGTTTTTTTCAACTCCAACTTTGTGTTTCTGTCTGATGTTGTTTTGTCACCGCGTCCTCATTTTAGCGGTGTCGTAATCACACGCTCCAGCTTGTTTAAATGAAAGAGCGAAAGGAAGTTTCTTTGTCGCAGGCTTGTCGTATGTGCATCTATTAGGTCGACGCAGCAGGAGCGACGAGCGGTAAAGACACAATTAAATCCTGACAACAAACGGGCCGAGCTTCAGCGCTGTGAAGTATGGAGTGTTGGGGAGGGCAGACAGGCGTATGCTCTCCTAGCCTTTAATTCAAGATGCAACCTCGGTTGAAACAGGGAGTTTTTAACCGCAGTCTGACATCAAGTCTTTCGCATGCTGGAGTGTGTGTAAGGTGTTATTCAGGACGAGAATGTGCTGGAATGTGTGTGTGCAGTAATATTCAGGGTTGCTTTGCTTCTTGAAAGTATAGCATTTCAGGGATATGGATTCAAGGCCTGGAAAGTACTTAAAAAACAAACATAGGTCTTTAAAAGTGCTTGAAATAAATTGAAAATAATAGTAATAATAGTAAAAACGGAGGAATTCTTAAATGAAAAATCTTACATTTAAATCTTGTACATTAACGCTGATATAATAATGCACTTATTATATGTCCACTTCCTTGCACAGGGAGCCTCCCAGCAGGCACAGGACGTCAATATGATGCCAGATTGACATTGTACTACAGCATCATGGGACAATATGTTTTGTTTGGAAATGAAAATCTGGTTGACGTCTAAACCCAATGTCAGGTTGATGTCAGTGTCCAACGTTGGACAGACGTTGGATTTTGGTCACTTGCCAACGCAACCTCAAAACAACCAAATATCAGCGTCTAATGATGTTAAAGCTTGACGTTGTGTGGTTGTTACCAATATGACGTCTATCAGATGTTGGATTTTGATTGCTGTACCTGATAAATAAACGTCAGTATTTGACGTCAATTGGCTTAAGATGTTGGTTCGACATTGGATTTTGATCACTTACCAACGCAACCTAAAAACAACCAAATATCAACGTCTAATGATGTTACAGCTTGACGTTTGGTGGACATTACCAATATGACGTCTATCAGATGTTGGATTTTGGTTGACGTACCTGACGAATAAACCTCAGTATTTGACGTCATTTGGTTTAAGATGTTGGTTCGACATTGGATTTTGATCACTTACCAACGCAACCTAAAAACAACCAAATATCAACGCCTAATGTTACAGCTTGACGTTGTGTGATCGTTACCAATATGACGTCCATCAGACGGATTTTGGTTGCCATACCTGACGAATAAATGTCAGTATTTGACATCAATTGGCCCAAGATGTTAGTTCGACGTTGGATTTTGATCACTTATCAACGCAACCTAAAAACAACCAAATATCAAAGCCTAATGTTACAGCTTGATGTTGTGTGTACATTACCAATATGACGTCTATCAGATGTTGGATTTTGGTTGCCATACCTGACGAATAAACCTCAGTATTTGACGTCATTTGGCTTAAGATGTTGGTTCGACATTGGATTTTGATCACTTACCAACGCAACCTAAAAACAACCAAATATCAAAGCCTAATAATGTTAAAGCTTGACATTGTGTGAACGTTACCAACATGACGTCTATCAGACGGATTTTGGTTGCCATACCTGACGAATAAACCTCAGTATTTGACGTCAGTTGGCTCAAGATGTTGGTTCGACGTTGGATTTTGATCACTTATCAACACAACCTAAAAACAACCAAATATCAAAGCCTAATGATGTTACAGCTTGATGTTGTGTGTACATTACCAATATGACGTCTATCAGACGGATTTTGGTTGCCATACCTGACGAATAAACGTCAGTATTTGACGTCAGTTGGCTCAAGATGTTGGTTCGACGTTGGATTTTGATCACTTATCAACACAACCTAAAAACAACCAAATATCAAAGCCTAATGATGTTACAGCTTGATGTTGTGTGTACATTACCAATATGACGTCCATCAGACGGATTTTGGTTGCCATACGTGACGAATAAACGTCAGTATTTGACGTCAATTGGCTCAACATGTTGGTTCGACGTTAGATTTTGGTCACTTACCAACGCAACCTAAAAACAACCATATATCAACGCCTAATGACGTTGTGTGGACAATACCACTATGACGTCTATCAGACGTTGGATTTGGTCGCCATACCTGACGAATAAACATCAGTATTTAACGTCAATTGGCTTAAAATGTTGGCGCTCGACATTAGATTTCAGTCAGAGACCAACGCATCCAAAAACAATTAAATATCAACGTCATTTGACATCGTTATTGGACGTCAAAATAAATTTAACCTATTAACATCTTATGACGTTGTGTGCCTGCTGGGCTAATTTCTTGGCACCTACTGCAGCCTCTTTAAATGCAAATGAGTTGCCAGTCCCCACCCCTTTCCAAGAGGGCGGAGTCTTTACAGATTGGGCTTTGGTTACTCCAGCAACAACAAAGAAAACATCTGCATTGCTTCATCCAAACTTGTATACTTATAGTATGTAAGCCAAGTAGCATGCCTAAATTCATTAATTCATTCATTTTCCATCAGCTTAGTCCCTTATTTATCAGGGGTCGCCACAGTGGAATGAACCGCCAACTATTCCAGCATATGTTTTATGCAGCAGATCCCCTTCTAGCCACAACCTAGTACTGGGAAGCACCCATACACTCTCACAT
>NC_079458.1:40647856-40742856 GCF_903798145.1 Danio aesculapii
ACACACGCACGCACACCTTAATGTGCAGCCATTCAAAGCAGCTCAACAATGGGTCCAGTAAACCCGTCTGTGGATCTCACACTGAGTTTATAAAGCTCCATGAAACGGCCTCTTCAACTCTTCTCAGCCTCGGGCACATTTAGGTCACATGTGTGCCACGGAGGCAGCTGCCACCCGCCTTAACTCATTTTGAAGTCATTATTATTTCCATAATAGATAATTCAGGAGTGCAAATGAACTCTGGCTGACTTGACATTTGCATGCAGATTTTTTTTTTCTTGGTCGACGTTCCATAAAGATGCTTCTTTATTCATTCAGTGCTGGCGGTTCCCATCGGCCGCCGCAATGACCTGTTGTTTACGGAATCAAGAAAACTTCATGCATTTTTACCATGAATTATAGAAGACGGGCATTATAACATTGCTCAGTGTGATGTAGACTATATAGCAGACAATCTTGTCAGCCATGTTCAGAATAGGAATTATTTGATGACATATTAAAAGACTCTATTTAAATACAGTGGTCCCTCGCTATAAGACTGTTCACCATTCGCGGCCTCGTGGTTTCACTGATTTCTTTTGTGCAATTTGACATGCTTATTTTGTTTTGTAATTTAATAGATAACATAAATAATACTCAGTACAACTACTGTTTTTACATTACTGTGACGGTTGGGTTTAGGGTTGGGTGGGAGTAGGCATTTAAAATACAATTTATGGGTAATTTAATAGATAACATAAATAATACTCCGTACAACTACTGTTTTTACGTTACTGTGACGGTTTGGTTTAGGGTTGGGTGGGAGTAGGCATTTAAAAATACAATTTATTGGGTAATTTAATAGATAACATAAATAATACTCCGTACAACTACTGTTTTTACGTTACAGTAATGGTTGGGTTTAGGGTTGGGTAGGGGTATACATTAATAAAATACAATTTATTGGGTAATTTAATAGATAACATAAATAATACTCCGTACAACTACTGTTTTTACGTTACTGTGATGGTTGGGTTTAGGGTTGGGGTGGGAGTAGACCTTAATAAAATACAATAAATGTGAAATTTAATAAATAACAGAAATAATTCTCATTAGCTTCCGGCTGCAAACGTATCCGATCTAGCGACAACCCTCATGAACTTCCAAAACGGAAGTAACTGAAACTGCAATTCGTTGACTCGCCTTTAGGGGCTGGCTCCAGGAGCTCCAGATGTTCACTGACCGCAATGCTAAATTGGCCATTTTTACAGCTGATAAAAACATGTTTACATGTTGGTACAAAACATGGTTTTGGTGAATATAGCTAGTATTATATTTCATGACAACTGTGAAGGGGGGAATATTTTTATAACTCATCTGTTTAGTTTTTATTAAGTTATATAAAGTCTGCATAATTAAGGTCGTGGCCATTTGAGTGACAGCTAGATCTCGCTGGTCGCTGTCACTTCACCTCAGCTGATTCCGGCTGATTAGCCGCTGAACTCAGCATATGCATCATATTTTTGTGTTGTTTTATGCGGCTTTACACAGTCAGTTGCCTCTTGGAATTATTTCCTACAATTATCAGATAAAATAGCATGCTGTGTGTGCTTAATTGAGCTCACAAAGCATTCAAGTTGCCTCCATTTCCCATGTAAGCGAAATTCTATACTTGTATATCATCTCTATGAATGTATTTGTTTTATTTAAGATCATTTATTGTAGGCTTTTGAACAGTCATCTGAAACACAGTCATACAGTATTATGCTTGGATTTCATCAATAGGCTTGCATTTAGTAACACAGACTATATCTGAAGTAATTAGCGATTTCCTCCTGTAGAAAAACGTCATAAGAACAATGTTTAGTGGCTCAATGTATTACAACAGTGTTTTTAAAAGACTAAACACTTTATTGATTTAGTACACAATCAATCACATGTGGTCAGAACACAGAGCATTTCTCCCAAAGGAAAGCCTGTCTAAGCAAAATGCTAGCAGGCGTCTGTACTGTAGCTCTGCTTATGCTCTCTTTGCCCCTGTTTGGTATTCCCTGGTCGGTGCGATGACGCGCGAACAAAATGTTGACAGGTGGCCACGCCTACTTGTAGCTTGATTTGAGCTCTTCAGAAACCTATGGGTGTCGTCATGGACACTACGTCCAAATCTTTTAGTCTATGGCGTACACACGATCTTGTAAGCCTCCAATAGTGTTTTTTTTTTTTGTGTCAAGTATTCCAACTTTCAATACTCATTACACAAGATAAATTTGTGCAATTCAAAACGTTGTATTAATCGAAAAGATTTCATGCAAACACACCCTTCATTGGATTTGAAATCCCGTAGTTAAATAAGTCAGTCGTATGGAAGAGGCCAGCATGTTTTGATGTGTGGCATCTCCAGCGGGGCTTGAAAAGCATGACGTCTCCTGAAGGGAGTTCAAACGCAGGCTGATTGATTTTGGGCCTTATTTAAGCCCAGGGTGATTGAGGGAGGGTGGAGATGAGGTTTGACTTGCTTTCTCTGGCTCGGGCAAGATTTGATTAAAGACGCCATCATGAAGACACCCTTCCACAAACTCTCCCGCTCCTTCTCGTTTCTCATCAACTCCCTCTTTAAAAGGGAGAGTTTAAGACATCAGAACGACAGGGGTGGGAAGAGAAAAAGTGAGGGAAGAGATAAACTGTGGGACGCTTCATTACTCTTATTGTCACATTAACATTCAGGAGACTTCGGCTTTTTTTCCCCGAAAGCACCCGGTTCAAGCATTAAAGGATCTCAATAATCCATACAAGTATGTTCATAAAAATCAGATTACAAAAGCATCGCTCCACCGCTGACAGTTATTGCAAATAAAGTGGAGAGAGAGAGGACAGCGGAGGGTTATTGATGCTGTTTTGTAGAAGTGCGTGAGGGAGAGAAAGAGGGAGTGTTTAATGTTGTGGGAAGGCTGTCATGTGAGCCAATCACAATGCAGGACCATTAACGCATCATTGGAGAACTTCTAAATCAAAAGACTGAGTGACACGCTCTGCCACAGTGACAGCTTACAGTCCAATAAATCAACACAGCCACTTGGTTTATGCTTTTATGATACTTATACATGGCACAATTAGCCTATAATTGCAATCTCTCTGTAGAACTTGACTTACTGTGTAGTAAACACTACATATAATTGAGAGTCAGGGTCATAAATGGAAATCAAATGGTGTACTGTCTTACTAGTTTGACTATACCCCCACCCCAACCCCCCAATTCACTGTTAATAACCAGAGTTTCTTTCCAACGAAGACCTTTTTACATCATTTGATTGTGGTTTTGGCTCTTGCTCTAAGGGCTAACCGTTAGCGTGCTGAGGGGTCTTATTTATTTATTTCCATTTATCTCCACGCATACGATTAGCCTTCCAGGCGTCAAGGGAGTTGCAGACATTTTACGAAAGTGCGAGCGTCAAATGCGGGTTGGCAGAGGCAGTGACTTATTGATAGGGGCGTCAGCTTTAACCTTTGCTCACAGCCGAAGTACGTCCTGAGGGAACTGCAGAAAAATGAGCTTTGATGCCCCCGGCCGGCCCTCGCCCTTTAGAGAAAAAGAAAAGAGAAGTGCTGGGAGGGGGCTGCACATGTGCACTGAACTCCAAACAAGCCGCTGTTGCAGGAATCGATGCAATGGAGTGTTCTGGAGTGTGGCTGAAGGTTTGGTGTTAGCTGAGTGCAATTATAGGTCATGTGGCACTCAGGCTGGTGTGTGTGATGGTCACCGTCATATACTCATGAGATTGCTGATCTTTAAACAACCGAGATGTTGCTTCATTTGCCACTCCTGACAGGTAAACTTAGGCGCTGGGAGTGTCGTGTTTTCAATCAGCAGTCGAGTCTTGATTTCAGGAGATGCATTTATTGTCAGACAGTAAACTGAGAGGATAACAAACAAACACTGGAGTCTTTCCATGAACCTCTGTCTTTATGTGTCCATGGTCCTGATTTTATCCATCCGATTTCTCTTACTTGTGTTTTTTTTTTTTACCCAGTATACATTTCTTGCATTTTTTATTTATTTATTTATTTATTTATTTATTTATTTATTTATTTATTTATTTATTTATTTATTTATTTATTTATTTATTTATCTATCTATCTATCTATCTATCTATCTATCTATCTATCTATCTATCTATCTATCTATCTATCTATCTATCTATCTATCTATCTATCTATCTATCTATCTATCTATCTATCTATCTATCTATCTATCTATCTATTTATTTATTATTTATTTATTTATTTATTTATTTATCTATTTATTTATTTATCTATTTATTTATCTATTTATTTATTTTTTTATCTATTTATTTATTTATCTATCTATTTATCTATTTATTTGTTTATTTATTTATCTATTTATTTATTTATTTATTTATTTATCTATTTATTTATTTATTTATTTATTTATTTATCTATTTATTTATTTATTTTTTATCTATTTATTTATTTATTTATTTATTTATTTATTTATTTATTTAATTATTTATTTATTTATTTATTTATTTATTTATTCATCTATTTATTTATTTATTAATCTATTTATTTATTTATGTATTTATTTATTTATTTATTTATCTATTTATTTATTTATTTATCTATCTATTTATTTATTTATCTATTTATTTATTTATTTATTTATTTATTTATCTATTTATTTATTTTTTATCTATTTATTTATTTATTTAATTATTTATTTATTTATTTATTTAATTATTCATCTATTTATTTATTTATTCATCTATTTATTTATTTATGTATCTATTTATTTATTTATTTATTTATTCATCTATTTATTTATTTATTTATCTATTTATTTATCTATTTATTTATTTATCTATTTATTTATTTATTTATTTATTTATTTATTTATTTATTTATTTATTTATCAGGATCCCCAGATCTAACATCCAGATCAACAATCCACTTAATATTGTGCCATTAAATATTTCTTAAACAATTTTTAAACCTTATTTTACTTGTTACAAAGCATGTAATGTTTTATTCCATGTTTTCATTCCTCTATACATTACAGTCCGTTGCTTTGCATTAGTTTTTGAAACGGGAAGCAAAACATTTCCTTTTGATGCATGCCTGGTGTTAAAATCAGGACTAGCATTACTATACAAAAGTTGACAGTACAATGCACCTGGAACTCTTGACACAGAAATATTTCTTATGAAACACAGCAGAGAAACAATTATCCTATCCTTCACCAATAACCAACCTAAAGTTTTATGCATTTTCATAATATTAACTCTTCTATTGCAGTGTAAAATTAGTCGTGCAGCTCTATTCTGGACTAACTGTAATTTATCTGTCTTTATTTGATGCACTCGACCATACCACTGGACAGTAATCTAGATAAGAAAGAACAATTGCCTGAACAATTTGAGAGATACAGTCCTGTGCTAAAAATTTGACACATCTCTTAATAATTGATAAACCTCTAAAATACCATTTTATCGATCTGATTTAACCAATTTAACCTACTATCAAGAAGAACTCCTAATTTCCTCTACCTGTTCAATATGCACACTCATTACAGACAATATTAACTGTGGTTCACATTGAAAGTTTGATCCAAACACAATACTTTTGGTTTTTGTCAAATTTAAAAACCATCTTATTATTCTGTACCCACTTTACCTCTACCATTTCATGCATATATGGTGTTTAGAGTAATGCTTAACACTGAGCCACTGTGCCACCTGTCTGAGTCTTATTTCTCCCATTTCTTTTCCATTTCTGTCAGTTGGTGAAGTTTGGGTTCCTTGTCAACCTTGATTTGTTTAGTAGGCATGGGTAGAGCTGCTTTACAGTGAATTTCATCCTTCAATAATGACAATAATCACAAAACCAACACACTACTGATTTTGTTCATCTTCGTAAAGCTTCTTTAAAACAATATGCATTTCATAAAGAGCTACAGAAGTAAAGGTGACTTGCGCAAGTATGCTGTGGCTCGATTACAAGTGCAGTAGTTCTAGTTGGTCTTGTTGGCAACTGTACATAGTGTGAGTATGCCCTATAATGCTGAAAACGCACATCACGTGACAACACACACACAGAAACACACTCTGTCATGCGCTCTAGCATATGCGCGCATCTGAGCTCCAGCAGTCAGCGGGTTCTGTGAGCACAAAACCCCAGAGAGCAGTGCACGTTGGACAGTTTATCAAGGATGTAGCGCTGGATCGTGTCTCACTATAGTTGTTAAACGTTATATTTAATTAATCTTGTCTCTGTCTAATGAATCTTCAGTCTTTTGAATCTATCAGGTAACGTGTCACAGCATCAGTACACTGCTTCAATCTTTCACACTTGTACTTAGTAATTTTAGTGAAAACCTCAGATACTGTTGGTTGTGCTCCTTTTTTACCAACCAAGTTTGTCGACGCCATTATAAGGACACAGATCACTCTGCCTATTCATGCCAGAGTCCTATGGAAAAAGTGATTGACAGGTGGTAATTTGTGTGTAACTTATCTATATTTATTTATTATTTGGTTATGGATAAAGCTAATAAATTTGTTATAAATTAATTAATAATTCATAAATAATTAATTCACCGTTGCCTATGATGACAATGCCATCGTCCATCGCGATGTTTCAGATTAGACCTCGTACGATGCCAAATTGGTCGACATCGCCCAACACTACCAGCCATGATACAGTTCTTTATGTGAGGTGATGTTAATCGGAGACACAGCACTGCCTTTCACTGAAGAAATAACCACAACAGAAAAAAAGATGCAGGGATTCTAAATGGTAGCAAAAAGTTATCTTAACTTGGGTTGAATATGAGTAGCATAGCATTTGAAAGTGATTTGAAGTTTAATTTCTGACTTTATGTTTGGGTATTGTGCATTCTGGCTGGCGTTTCGTGGTCTAAACATAAACACTCAGCAGCATAATGGAACAAACACTGTGTTTATGTGAAGCTAAAACCGAACACAACATGATTATGTACCTTCCAAACTTTGGCAAAACTAGCAACAAGTTGGAAGTGGGCCATTGAAGAATTCTGTGAGTTTGTAAATAGTGCTTTGTTTTCGGCCACGCCATGAAAAAGCCTGTATACACCAACTCCCGGATATAGTGTACAGCTAATTAGATTGGATTTCACAAGTGCTCCATTTTGCACAAAATGCTCATCAAAGAGTCCGTTGGCACTCCACGCCAGTGACGTCCGGGACTATGGAAAACCTCGCCATCTTAGCATGTGCATCAGGTTTATTTATTTTGGAATTGGAGGAGAGCCTTGAATACAAACCAACCTTTAGCCAAATGAAAAAAACAAAAAGATGCATGTCAGAGGAGCAGAGGATAGTCAGTTTGGCTGATGCAGAGGGAGCAAACGGCTGAAGAAATGATGAAAGTGGGAGGATCTGGGGGGGAGCGAGCGCAGAAACAGCAGGAGATGCACAGGCCTGAAGATGGAGAGAACGAGGGAAAGAATGAGAGATGTGATAGGCATCTCGGGGAGCCATCAAAAACTCCACTGTGGAGAAAAGAAGGGGGGAAAAGCCAACTGACAACAGCGGCAAGGGAGCAAACGTGTTTTGACAGACATCCTGCACTTGATGAAATCTTACCTTGCCACTTCGGCGGACACACACACGCTCACGAACACACTCCGAGGCCTGACAAACACCCCGCTGCTGAATTATTCATGTCAGAAAACGCAATTATCCGGCACACTAATGTGGCCAGCGGCGGCGTGAGAGCATTAAAACAACACAACACACACACAAGCAATTCCATCGTGTAAACAAAAAGCCCACTGCGTTCGTCTGCCGGCTGTCTGCTCGGCTCTGGACGCGATTTATCGTTGCTTTTGATCTCCCAGTGTGCACTGCTGCGAGCGTTCAGAAGTTATGCGTGTTTGCGACCGCTGCTAAGCCACTGTGATAAGCAGAGATTGTACATCACCTCCTGCAAAAGACATAACTCATCGTGAAGTCTTCAGCCGCCCCAGACAGAAGGAAACAAAGCAAACAAACTACAAATAGGAATTACCTCCGACTTCGAAAATGAAGCTGAGTTGACTGGCATTAGCATGTGGAGTCGGGTAAATGTTAGCAACAGGGTAACTCGACTGGGGATGGACACTCGAGTAGTTACTTCAAAGCGTTTATCTTTTAACAATAGATTTTGAGGTTTGTGCTCCACTGTGCACATTTGAATATCACCCTTAAAGGGATAGTTCACCCGAAAATGAACATTTCTTGTTTATTCCATGCTATTTCATGGCAACTTTTTGATTAAGTGGCTAAATGAAGTTTATTTATAAACTAATTTTGAGAGGATCACGTGCTTATGATTGACCAACATTAGCTATCTCAAGATTCACCAATCAGATGAGTCCAAAACACACATAAATAACCAGTCATGTTCATCTTGAAGAATCCCCCATCCACCCTGACTCCTCCCCCTTTTTTCTAGCATAATTCAGGGCGGCTCAGTGGTTCACACTGTTACCTCACAGCAAGAAGGCCACTGGTTCAAGTCCCGGCTGAGTCAGTTGACGTTTCTGTGTGGAGTTTACATGTTCTCCCCGCGTTGGCGTGGGTTACCTCTGGGTTCTCCGGTTTCCTCCACGGTCCAAACACATGCGGTATAAGTGAATTTAATTAACTAAATTGACCATAATATATTAGTGTGAGAGTGTATGGGTGTTTCTTAGAAATGGAAAGACATCCGCTGTGTAAAACATGTACTGAATTAGTTGGCGGTTCATTTCGCTGTGGCAACACCTGATACACAAGTGTAATAAATAAGCCAATGGAAAATGAACGAATTAATGAATTCAGATCTTTCTCTATACCTACCTGAGCTGAGACTCCCCCCTCTCCTGATGAAATGAGCCCCAGGCTTTGAGGTCAGAGCTCTCTCCCGTGACAGAATGCCAAACACGCTTTATTTATCAATCATCAGCCAGGTGTGAACTCTTGAATTTGTATGAATTTATACAAGGTCATTGTGATTTGCTACTCCCCCAGTGACAGTTGGTTTTTGGGGTTTGGTTTCCCTTTTTAGGGACTGAAGACAGCAAGTTATGACGTGTTTCAGGTGTAAGTTTGTCCCAATTTTCTTCCAAACAAGTTTTACGGTGGGTAACAGTATGGGGTAAAGCTGAAGATCTTTGCCCAAACCCGAAGGAACGGGGTTCGGGCTTAATTTCTATCTTTTTAGATGGGGTCGGGTCGGGTGCTCTGGCTTGTGCGGTAAATCAACTGACATGTGATGCATTTCGATTAATGGATTAGTAGGAAAATGTACAGCAACCTGACAGGAGAAATGACGAGGTCAATCACATTGAAACCGCTGTCATGGAAAATAAAATGAATGTTCTTGGCTGGTGGAAGAGGAACAAACAATCCTACCCAAAAATTAGCCAGATCAGTACTATACATCCCAGCCAGTAGAAGCAGCAGCAGTGAAAGGGTGTTTAGTGCTGCTGCACGCACCATCACTGAGCGCAGGACAGCTCTAAAGCCATTTACTGGATTCAATAATGTTCCTCCACAAAACACATAGCCTTGATTTTCAAATTATAGCTAAAAATTTATTAAATCATAAATGAATAATGTAGACAGAGTATATAGGCTAATGTTGGCATTATTCTTTTATTATTCAAATACCCATCAAAATGTATAATTTATTTGTGTTTAATTTGTTAGGAAAGACTTATTTTTATTGGGGTGTCAGCCAATTTAAAGGCTAAGTGTATGTACCTAGGCCTATTTAGAGTGCTGAGATGTTACGATGTTACAGAGGACTTGTTTTATTTCTCTGTTCCAACTTCCAAGTGGCCTATAGCCTACGTTAGTTATGAATAAATTATGTCAAAACACGTATAAACGACTCATTCTTGAAAAAAGACAACAGAGCTGTGTGCGTGTGCACATGTGAATAATGGCGGACTGTAAACTGGTTCGGGCTTTTAAAAAGCTGTCAATCAAAATGTGCTTGTCAGACCCGGGCTGAATTCTGTCAGGCCTAACCTTTAAGGCCCGATTACAGCTCTAGTATGGGGTCTTCGTTGTTGCATTTGCACTTCAAAATGCACCACACATCATATTGGAAACAGGTCGGGACTGCAGGCAGGCCAGTCATGTAAATTGCTCCTGTCCCAACTCTTTTTGGAATGTGGTGCAGGTCTGAATGACAGGAAAGGATGTATATTTACAAATGAAAAGAAGCTGACCTGACAAATAATGAAATATTTAGTGTTCATATTGTCTGCAATGAAACACAAGTCAAAGGAAATGTAGAAATCACTTCTTTCTGTTTATATTTTTGCATTTTCCATACTTTCTCAACTTATTTTGATTTGGGGTTGTTTTATAACCATAGACCACTGTGCTCTGTGTGATTATTCTGTCTACTGTCAAGCTCTCACCCCTTAAAAATACATCTAACTGGGTAAGTTGCTTCAAAAATTTACAAATGCATGGCTTTTTTTCTAGACAAATCCATCATTCATGTAAGCAACCAATAGTCTAATTTTGAAAATATCTTCTTTTGTACGTTCCTCCAAGGTGGAACGCAAGTAACGCAGTGGAAATGAATTCTTTTTTTCATTTGAACGTTTTAAATTTGACACTGCGCCCTGTTTCTTGCACACAGACTTAATATGCCGCATTTGAAACTCTCTCCATTGCTCATTTTCAAACATCCCAAATTACCAAAGTACACGCGTCAATGAACCTGTTGAATTCTTTCACGGTAAACTTGACAAATCCAAAAGAAATTTCCGAGCAGTTGCGAGGCGCTTTCTTTGGAGAAAACCCGATCTGAAAGCATTTTTGTACCCTCGAAACTATTTCATATGCATCATTTTCTGGCTCAACTTCCCTGAAAATAACCCTATGAATGACGATGAGCTTTTTGTATTCATGTTCCAATAATACGCCCATCTGTAGTCAATTGGAGCGCTCTCCAAGTTGGAGTTGGTGCTCACGAGCGTCGCCTTGTTCAAACACACAATAACTGTGACTCGTCAACGCTGTTGGCTGCAGAAATCCAATCCAAACTCTCCCAAAACGGTCCAGATGACAGGCTTTACGGGAACGTCGGCACAGAACAGTAATTAAACACTACATTAAATTCCTCTTCATGACCGGTTCAGACTTTTCACAGATCCATTAGAGGCCGAATCTGCCAAGCTAAGAGAATCTTAATTGCGCAATTAATTTGAACGCTGATGTCTACTGACAGTTGGATTTATGCTGCCTATTGAGGCCAGATCCAGACAAATGTGTGACAGGTTCTATTTTAATACAGCTGATGAGTTGGCTTGATATCCCGCGTGTGACGCCTGTTTTGCCAGTCATCTGAAAATCTGCACTTTTTTCCCCCAAACTTGTTTCTGAATGATGTCAGTTATTTTTGAGTTATTGTTGCCTGCTTCCTGTTTTGTTCCAGTTTCTCTGACTTTTTCTATTTCTGTGGAAGAGATTTTTGCGAATGTTAAGTTGTTAGGAAACGACAACAATCCCACTTTTGTTTGTGCTCAGTTATTCACAGAAGATAATATCTGAGAATGAACTCTCGCATTTGGACGCCTGTCTTTTCTAGAAAGGTCAAGTCCTGTGGAGCCAGAGCAGTCTCAAAAATAAGACATTTACGAAAATAAAATTCATATATGCACAGCGCAATTCACATTAACAACATCCAGTCCAAGTTCAAAACACAATTAATTAATACAACACACAATTTGTGCATTCACAAGTAAATATCATCTATATTGTCACCAAATATATTGGATTTGTGTATATTATGAGTCGTGTTTTGAATTTACAAATTGAATTTGCATATTTATCAATCGTATTTTGAATATGCGAATTTAATTTGCATATTTTTAATTATGTTTTGATTTTACAAATTGGCTAATTGTATTGACGAATCATGTTTTGGATTTACGAATAGTGTGTGTTTATGAATCGGGTTTTGACTTACAAATTGGATTTGCATATTTTTAAATCCTGTTTGTATTTAGAAGTTGGATTTGTGTGTTTTTGAATCATGTTTTGAATTTCCAAATTGGATTTGCATATTTTTTACTTGTGTTTTGGCTTAATGAATTGGATTTGCATGTTTACGAATCATGTTTTGAATTTACATATTAAATTTTTGTATTTTTGAATCGTGTATTAAATTTACAAATTGAATTCACATATTTTTTGAATTGTGTTTTGAACTTACGAATTGGATTTGTGTGTTTTTGAATTGTGTTTTGAACTTACGAATTGGATTTGTGTGTTTTTGAATCGTGTTTTGACTTTACGAATTGGATTTGTGTGTTTTTGAATCGTGTTTTGACTTTACGAATTGGATTTGTGTGTTTTTGAATCGTGTTTTGACTTTACGAATTGGATTTGTGTGTTTTTGAATCGTGTTTGGAATTTACAAATTAAATTTTTGTATTTATGAATCGTGTATTAAATTTAAAAATTGGATTCACATATTATTTTAATCGTGTTTTGAATTTATGAATTAAATTAGCATATTTTTTAAATGTGTTTTGAATTTATGAATTAGATTTGCATATTTTTAAAAAGTGTTTTGAATTAACGAATTAGATTTGCATATTTTTAATCGTGTTTTGCATTTACGATTTGGATTTGCATCTTTTTTTAATCATGTTTTGAATTTGCTAATTAAATTTGTATATTTTTTTAATCGTGTTTTAAACGTACGAATTGGATTTGTGTGTTTTTTAATCGTATTTTAAATTTACAAAATTAATTTGTGTGTTTTTGAATCGTGTTTTGAATTTACCAATTGGATTTGTGTGTTTTTAAATTGTGTTTTGACTTTACGAATTGGATTTGTGTGTTTTTGAATCGTGTTTTGAATTTACGAATTGGATTTGTGTGTTTTTGAATCGTGTTTTGAATTTACCAATTGGATTTGCATATTTTTGAATTGTGTTTTGACTTTACGAATTGGATTTGTGTGTTTTTGAATCGTGTTTTGACTTTACGAATTGGATTTGCATATTTTTGAATCGTGTTTTGAATTTACCAATTGGATTTGTGTGTTTTTAAATTGTGTTTTGACTTTACGAATTGGATTTGTGTGTTTTTGAATCGTGTTTTGAATTTACGAATTGGATTTGTGTGTTTTTGAATCGTGTTTTGAATTTACGAATTGGATTTGTGTGTTTTTGAATCGTGTTTTGAATTTACCAATTGGATTTGCATGTTTTTAAATTGTGTTTTGACTTTACGAATTGTATTTGCATATTTTTAAATTGTGGTTTGACTTTACGAATTGTATTTGCATATTTTTGAATTGTCTTTTGAATGTATAAATTGTATTTGCATATTTTTGAATCGTGTTTTGACTTTAGGAATTGGATTTTGTGAATGTGAATTGTGTTGTGGATGTATGAATTATATTTTGTAAATGTATGGCTCCATAAGGTCTTGACATTTGTTTTCCCAGAGCAGCCATATTTGTCTTTGAATCTGTTTGTTGGATGTGAGAAACTTTAGTAACTTGAAAGGACGTAGAAATCAAATCAGCGTGTTACCTGAACACTCGAGGCCAGTTGTTAAATTAGAGATTGCCTTGTGTTTTGATGGAAAGTGTTGAGAGAGCTCTTTTGTAGCTCTGGGAAGTACAGAAGTACATTTGTTCCTGCTCAACAAGTGCCTCTGATTGCCCGAGAGCTGCTGCAATCATTCACAGGTATAGCCTTAAAACACAGACAGCGGGAGTATCTTCACAATGGCAAACTACCTACTGTTTTTGAAAGGAAGAAGTATGTGCACCATGCGCAGATTTTATCTAAGAAACATTGACATTTGGTTTTGTTTGATTGAGGAATAAGCATGAGGATTGTAAATCTGCCGTTATGAATAAGATACAGTTGAAGTCAGAATTATTAACCCTTTTGAATTATTAGCCCCCCTTGTATAATTTTCCCCCCAATTTCTGTTTAAAATGTCCATTTTCTGCCAACATTTGTTGTCATGACTTTTGCTGTATAGTTTTTTTTACAGTGTATACCTCCAGTCAGGTCCAGGCTTGTAATAATTGTCTGCGCTGTGATTTTAAGCCCAGTGGTCTGGTGTGTTGATTGCAGACAGGTGTGTTCAGTCCTGATTGCTGATGAGCTCCAGAAGCAGAAATGACACTGTTATGTGAGTTTTTCTGTAAGCTCCGCATGTCCAGATCTATGTGTTAGTGACCCGTTTGACTGTTTCCATCAGCGGGCTTGGGGAGTCGCTTGATTAAGATAATTAGCCCCTTTCTTATTTAAAGGGTGTGTCTCTGCGGTTTTGTCCTAAATTACAGGCCGTTTGTTTCATCTGTCATATTCCTGACCGCATCCGCCAAAGCCAGATCCTTTGAGAACTATTAAGATGATGACCAAGCTTTAAGTTGAAATCGGTAGCCGTGTGTTTCCATGCCATGAACAGTGAGTAACTTTTTCATTAAGGGGCTAAATTTGCACCTGAGGACTGATTTACTGCTTTTTGTTGTTGTTTTTTTTAACTTTATGAGGGAAATGTGTATGGCATGAGTTTTATGTTCATCTTAAACTGTCTGTTGAATGCTTCTCAAAGCAACTGCATGATGTTATTGCTCTATGTACAATTCTCTACCAAACACTCTACCAAAACTCACATCCCCACATCAGATATTTATGATGAGTCAGTTTGCATGCATTCAGATGTTAGTTAGGGTGCACTCTGGTGTTAGGCTTAACCTGCCACTGTATTTATCAGCTTATTATTATTTATTTGTATGTCGGCTGTATGTTGTTAATGATGTTCAGTCATTAATTAAAAAAATAAGTAATAAAATAAATAAATAAACAGTGGTTCAGTGGTTAGCACTGTGGCCTCACAACAAAAAGGTTGCTGGTTCGAGTCCCAGCTGGGTCAGTTGGCATCTCTGTGTGGAGTTTGCATGTTCTGCTCGTGTTGGCGTGGGTTTCCTCCGGGTGAATTGATTAACTAAATTGGCCCTAGTGTATCAGTGTAAGTGTAAGAGTGTATAGGTGTTTCTCAGTGCTGGGTTGTGGCTGGAAGGGCATCTGCTGCATGAAACATGCTGGAATAATTGGCGGTTCATTCCACTGTGGCGACCCCTGATAAATGAGGGATTAAGCTGAGGGAAAATCAGTCACATTTCACTTTAATTGCATTATAATACAGCCCGATTTTGCTCTCTTATATTGAATGTTTGAGTCATGTTTGTAACCTAGGCTCATTGGAGATATGTGCCCAGGGCTACATTTTTGAGAATCGAGAAATATGTACCTGGGGGTACGTCTGTTTGCCATTTTTATTTTCACAAATCTACTTGAAAGCGCTGTGTACATCTTTGACAATTTCAAATATGTTGTCTCATGTGTGCCAGATCCCTTAAATGCACCAGAGGCCACTGTGCACATTTCTGCCAATCTCAACGTCCCTATCGCATGTGTCTGTAAGAGAAGCTGGTCGGCTTGATCTACTGGTAGTACCAACTGATAGTGTTTTTAAAAGCAAGTAAAAGAGAAAAGCCATCATGGACACATGCAAACATATATAAAAGCTGAATACTTACACCAGTAGGCAAATAAAATTGTAAAATGCATAGCATTGGTTTGACTAATTAGCTTGATCACTGGACAAAGACTCTTTGAGAAAGCCAATCAATGCATTTTTTTTAAGATGTCATATTAAGTTCACAAAGATTTGCACAGCAAATTTAAAAAACAACTTCAAAGCTTGAGGCGGATGGGCTACAGCAGCAGAAGACCACACCGGGTGCCACTCCTGTCAGCTAAGAACAGAAAACTGAGGCTACAATTCACACAGGCTCACCAAAACTGGACAATAGAAGATTGGAGAAATGTTGCCTGGTCTGATGAGTCTCCATTTCTGCTGCCACATTCGGATGGTCGGCTCACAATTTGACATCAACAACATGAAAGCATGGATCCATCCTGCCTTGTATCAGCGGTTCAGGCTGGTGGTGGTGGTGTAATGGTGTGGGGATTTTTTTCTTAGCAAACATTGGGCCCACTAGTACCAACTGAGCATCGTGTTAACACCACAGCCTACCTGAGTATTGTTGCTGACCATGTCCATCCCTTTATGAGCACAGTGTCTCAATCTTCTGATGGCTACTTCCAGCAGGATAACGCACCATGTCATAAAGCATGAATCATCTCAGACTAGTTTCTTGAACATGACAAAGAGTTCACTGTACTCAAATGGCCTCCACAGTCACCAGAACTCAATCCAATAGAGCACCTTTGAGATGTGGTGGAACGTGAGATTTGCATGATGGATGTGCAGCCGACAAATCTGCAACAACGGGTGATACTATCATGTCAATATGGAGCAAATCACTGAGGAATATTTCCAGTACCTTGTTAAATCTATGCCACGAAGGATGAAGGCCGTTCTGAAGGCAAAAGGATGTCCAACCCGATACGAGTAAGGTGTACCTAATAAAGTGGCCGGTTAGTGTATACATTGGCATTTATTTTGATGAATGAGATAGTAAAAAGATAGCTACAGTGGTTTATTTCCTTGCAGGTACTACATCTGCACCAGTTTCCCAGGAAGGGACACTTTTTTGATCGCTTAAATTGAAGCAACACTTCATTCTATCAATTATTTATGCAGCACTCCATTTTTTGTACAATTTTAGCTAGTGTCTAATGGCTGATCTGGTTGTCCCGTGCGGCGTGTTCTGTCTCTAAAAGTGGCTCAGATATAATTATCTGTCTGTCAAAGTAATGTCATGCCTGTAGGCCTTCCTCATACTCGCAGTGAGGTAATTCACCACAACTTCAGCT
Source organism: Danio aesculapii (assembly GCF_903798145.1). Taxonomy (NCBI): domain Eukaryota; kingdom Metazoa; phylum Chordata; class Actinopteri; order Cypriniformes; family Danionidae; genus Danio; species Danio aesculapii. The sequence continues at coordinate 40,664,691 of NC_079458.1, forward strand.
TACAAGGTGTAAAAGCGAGATCTCCGGTCCTGCCGCTGTCCTTCCTGGCAGCTGTTAGCCCGAGTGTTTCATCTGTGATGTCGGGACGGCAGAATGTACCATGGGAACAGAGCCATTTCTGAGCCAAGATAGCTATCAGGATCTATTTGTAACTTGGCAGTCTTTCTGGGTACTTTTTTCTTTTTAACAGTGAATGAATTAGCACATTCACCAGGACCTTGGCTCTCTCTCACACCTGCCTGGGAAAATGTAGTACTGTAGGAGCCTTAAGTCAGCCACTCTTATTATTCACTGAGAACGAAAGAAACTTTTAAAGCTTTTGAAAGTTTTGAACGAGACCTGAATACCATCTGAACTCATTATGGTTGGTAAATTGGCGGTTCATTCTGCTGTGGTGACCCCTGATCAGGCAGGGACTGAGCTGAAGGAAAGTGAGGGAGTGATTATGGTTGGTTTATGTTTAGTAAATCTGGTGGGTTATATATAACATCTATCCTTTCTTTCTTTCTTTTTCTTTCTTTCTTTCTTTTTCTTTCTTTCTTTCTTTCTTTCATCCCATCAGTCCTTAGTTTTTCATTTCCTTTGTTTTCCTTTTCCTTCTTTTCATCTATCATTCCTTCCTTGTTTCCTTCCTTTGTCCTTTTCTTTTGTTCTCTGTTTCTTTCTTCCTTTTTGTCCTTACCTTTCCTTTTCAATTCAATTAGTTTCCTTCCATCTGTCATTCCCTCCTTCCTTCATGCTTTTTTTCTTCATCATATTCTATTCTTCTGTCCATCCATCCAGCCAGACATCCATCCATCCTTCCTTCCACCCTTCCTTCCTTGCTTCCTTCTCTTTGTCATTTTCTTCTGTTCTTCTTTTTCTTTTCTCTTTTTGTCCTTTATTCTGTCTGCACTTCCTTTTTCTTCTTCCTCCCTTTCTTTTCTTTCTCAATTAGTTCTTTTCTTTCATTTCCTTTCTTTCCTTTTATTTCCTTATGTTTATTTCAGCTCTTTCTATCTGTCCTTCCTTCATCCTTTCCTTCCTTTCTCCCTTCCTTCCTTCCTTCCTTCCTTCCTTCATTTTATCCTTCCTTCCTTCCTTCCTTTCTTCCTTCCTTCCTTCCTCCCTTCCTCCCTTCATGCTTACTTCCATCATTCTTTTTATTATTCTTCTTCCATCCATCTTTCCATCCTTCCTTCATCATTTTATATTATTATTTTTCCTTCCTTCCTTCCTTCCTTCCTTCCTTCCTTCCTTCCTCCCCTTCCTGCTTACTTCCATCATCCTTTTCTATTCTTCATCTTCTTCCATCCGTCCATCCATCCACCTTTCTTTCGTCCCTAATTCCTTCTTTCCTTCCTTCATTTTTTCCTTTCTTCTTTAATGCTCACTTTCTTCATCCTTTTCTATTATTCTACTTCTGTCCATCCATCCATCCATCCATCCATCCATCCATCCATCCATCATCCTTTCGTCCTTCCTTCCTTTCTTTGTCCTTTTCTATTCTTCTTTTTCTTCTTCCATCCAGCCTTCCTTCCTTCCTTCCTCCCTCCCTCCCTTCCTTCCTTCCTTACTCCCTCCCTTCCTTCATGCTTACTTCCATCATTCTTTTTATTATTCTTCTTCCATCCATCTTTCCATCCTTCCTTCCTTCATCATTTTCTATTATTATTTTTCCTTCCTTCCTTCCTTCCTTCCTTCCTTCCTTCCTTCCTTCCTTCCTTCCTTCCTTTCGTTCCTTCCTTCCTTCCTTCCTCCCTCCCTCCCTTCCTTCCTTCCTCCTTCCTTCATGCTTACTTCCATCATACTTTTCTGTTTCTCCTTCCTTCCTTCCTTCTTTCATTCCTTCCTTAATGTTTACTTCATTCTTTTCTATTTTTCTACTTCCTTCTGTCCATCCATCCTTCCTTCCTTCCTTCCTTCCTTCCTTCCTTCCTTCCTTCCTTCCTTTCATCATCCGTTTCTATTCTTCTTTTCTTCTTCCCATTCATCCATCCATAATTCCATCTATCCATCATCCTTCCTTCCTTCCTTCCTTCATGCTTACTTCCATCATACTTTTCTGTTCTCCTTCCTTCCTTCCTTCCTTCCTTCCTTCATTCCTTCCTTAATGTTTACTTCATTCTTTTCTATTTTTCTACTTCCTTCTGTCTATCCATCCATCCATCCATCCTTCATTCCTTCCTTCCTTCCTTCCTTCCTTCCTTCCTTTCTTTCATCATCCGTTTCTATTCTTCTTCTTTTCTTCTTCCATTCATCCATCCATATTTACATCTATCCATCATCCTTCCTTTCTTCCTTTCTTCCTTCATGCTTACTTCCATCATACTTTTCTGTTCTCCTTCCTTCCTTCCTTCCTTCCTTCCTTCCTTTCTTCCTTCCTTCCTTAATGCTTACTTCATTCTTTTCTATTTTTCTACTTCCTTCTGTCTATCCATCCATCCATCCTTCATTTCTTCCTTCCTTGCTTCCTTCCTGATGGATGACAAAATAACCTTATGAAGTTCAAAGTGTATAGTGTAAAGACTGTCATTTGGGACTCAACTAAACACATATCTTGCATTTTTATATTCTTTGTGACAAAAAAAAAAAATCTATTTAAGGAAGAAAACCTAACAGTAGTGCTACAATAAGTGAGCAGAAATGCAAGCAACCTTTAAAAGTCTGGAACTACAGTCAGAATGAAACCAGATTCATCATGAACGTATCTGCATAAATGCTGTTTTTGACTCAGCAGGTCAGAAAATCTCCAAAGCTGCAAATGTGACATCCATTAACTGCTCGTCCCAATCTCTTCTTCATCCAGAGCCCATTTCTATTTTTTTTTTTAGGATTGTCAAGCATGGAGTGTCTCTCTCTCTCTTTTTAAGCACTCCGCCTGGCATCCCTACTGTGAAAATTACCTCACCCGTCTCCATTAGCCAGACTGGCACGCTCAAGTTCAATTGCTTGCAACCCTTTTTACTCCCCTGAAATCGTTCCCTTGTTTTTTCCCCCTTTCTCTCCCTCTTTTTTCCCCCCACGGTGTGCAGATGAGCATCCGTACCCTTCACCAGCGCTTTTATGGGCCACATTTAAAATGTGCCAGTTTGCGCGCCCTGCAAATTGGGAAAGCCGAGCGCTGCCATAATTAAACCTAATGTCGCAAAGTGCATTGGAAGACAATAGCGTTCTGCATTCTTCCTTTTCATTCGGTTTCACAGAACAGTTTTGAGCTGCCACCTGTTTTTGTTTAGCACTTTCTCTCTCAGCTGTGACAGCAATTAGCCTAGCTGCTCATATGGAGCGGTCGCTGTTATACTGCTGTACGGGCCTGATAAACAAGCGAGTTTAGAGCAGGTTTGGGACATGAAGCGCTGGCTGAGAGCATGTGGTGTAGTCAAGCACAGTTAGGTCTCAACCACCATGTTGTCCTTGTAGCACAAATGTGTTTTTATGTACTACAAACTGTCTAAAACAGGCTTGTTATGAAACCTAATGTCTGCTGTTGGTGTAGAGGTCTTCTACAGTAGGTGTAGGTCAATCCAATGTCAAAAGCCACTTTCATTTACTCATTTAGTGTCTGAAATGGTTGGTTCAAGGATTTGGCTATACTCTGGACTGATTGGTCAAATGACTCTACTCTGCTCTGATTGGTCAGATGGCTCTTCTCTGCTCTGATTGGTCAGATGGCTCTTCTCTGCTCTGATTGGTCATATGGCTCTACTCTGGTCTGATTGGTCAGATGGCTCTGCTCTGATTGGTCATATGGCTCTACTCTGCTCTGATTGGTCAAATGGCTCTACTCTGGTCTGATTGGTCAGATGGCTCTGCTCTAATTGGTCATATGGCTCTACTCTGCTCTGATTGGTCAGATGGCTCTTCTCTGCTCTGATTGGTCATATGGCTCTACTCTGGTCTGATTGGTCAGATGGCTCTGCTCTGATTGGTCAGATGGCTCTGCTCTGATTGGTCATATGGCTCTACTCTGGTCTGATTGGTCAGATGGCTCTTCTCTGCTCTGATTGGTTAGATGCCTCTACTCTGGTCTGATTGGTCAGATGGCTCTTCTCTGCTCTGATTGGTCATATGGCTCTACTCTGGTTTGATTGGTCAGATAGCTTTACTCTGCTCTGATTGGTTAGATGGCTCTACTCTGGTCTGATTGGTCAGATGGCTCCACTCTACTTTGATTGGTCAGATAGCTTTACTCTGGTCTGATTGGTCATATGTCTCAACTCTGCTCTGATTTGTTATATTGCTCAACTCTGCTTTGATTGGTCAGATGGCTCTACTCTGCTTTGAATAGTCAGTTAGCACAACTCTGCTTTGATTGGTCAGGTAGCTTTACTTTGCTCGTATTGGTCATATGGCTCTACTCTGCTTTGATTGGCCAGAGAGCTCTTCTCTGGTGTGATTGGTCAGATGGCTCTGCTCTGACTGGTCAGATAGCTCTACTCTGCTTTGATTGGTCAGGTGACTACTCTTTTCTGACTGGACAGATTGGTGTACTTTGCTCTGATTGGTCAGATAGCTCTACTCTGCTCTGACTGGTCAGATGGCTCTACTCTGCTCTGACTGGTAGGATGACTACTCTGCTCTGATTGGTCAGATAGCTCTACTCTGCTTTGATTGGTCAGATAGCTCTACTCTGCTCTGATTGGTCAGATGTCTGTACTCTGCTTTGATTGGTCAGATGACTACTCTGCTATGACTGTTCAGATAGCTCTACTCTGCTTTGATTGGCCAGATAGCTCATCTCTGGTGTGATTGGTCAGATGGCTCTACTCTGCTTTGATTGGTCAGATGACTACTCTTTTCTGACTGGAAAGATTGGTGTACTTTGCTCTGATTAGTCAAATAGCTCTACTCTGCTCTGATTGGTCAGATAGCTCCACTCTGATTTGACTGGTCAGATGACAACTCTGCTCTGACTGATCAGATAGCTCCACTCTGCTTTAATTGGTCAGATAGCTCTTCTCTGGTCTGATTGGCCAGATGGCTCTACTTTCCTCTGACTGCTCAGATCGCTCTACTCTGCTCTGATTGGTCAGATGACTACTCTGTTCTGACTGGACAGATTGCTATACTCTGCTCTCATTGGTCAGATAGCTCTACTTTGCTCTGATTGGTCAGATGGCTCACTCTGATTGATTGGTTGAAAACAAACGCTGATTATCAGCTCTTCTTCAGCACTTGTAAACACAGCAGTTCGACCAACAATGAAGACAGAAGAAAACAGCATCTTCATAACATGTCCAAACTCCAGTCTCGGCTACAGCTTTTGAAGTTTAATATTGTTAATAAGCAACCAGTGACGGCCAAACCGTATGTAAGTTTGTAATGGATGCGAAGCTGAAATTACTAATGACTTACTTAAAGGATTTCACAATCGCTTATTTCTTTTGAGAAAGAAAAACTCAAATTATTTTGGAGCATTTGCATATTTTTTACATCCACAAACACCTACATCATGCACTTTATAAAGGTGATATATTTAAAAAAGCAAAGCAAGAGCACTTCAAATACAATCTCATTTGCCTTGCTAACATTTTTTCTGCTTCTTCTTGCGACCTTGTTCTTAGGAATTGCCCAAATATGTATAAACGAGGTGTTTGACTGCACTTCTCCAGCTATCGGTGTCACCTTCACTTTATGTGCTGAGCTGTGACAGTTCTTTCTCTCTTGCAAACGTCTCATCTAATCTCTTCTCCCTCTTTCTCGAGTCTTGAGCTCTAATTGTACCTGAAAGTCTTGAATGTGCATTAGCGGGAGGTGTTTAATATGCAGTCTTTATCGGAAGGTGGCGGGCCAAAGAAACAGTGGCGAGAAATGTTCATGTTACTATACTTATCATGCACAGGCCTTCTTCGCAATTACATACTTGACTGATTTCTTTTAGCCTCTTAAATTCATTTCCAGTGACCTTTATGTCGTCGGCCCCGTTCGGGTGAGAAAGTTTCAGCCATGCTAATTGTTTCAAGGCCTTTGCCAGCAGTTTCAGGCTGAAATTTTAGAGGTAAATTTACTTTTTTTGATCTTCTCCTGTCCTGTCTTCAGGTTAATAGATGGACAGACGGACAGACTTTATTGGTTAGGGTTAGGGTGAGGAATATTGACCTTATTCTACAATGCGGAAGTGCGCTCATTTTTGCGATTGTTTTAGAACTTCCGATTCAGCTGCCTATGGGAGAAATAGGACTAGTAATAATAAACGGCAGAAAATGGTCAAACTACTTACTCTACAAACAAGTGTTTGCTTGACAATACAGACAAAGTAGAATAATATAATAAGAAATATATTTATTATCTGTTTTTTGTCCTGTCTCTGTAATCCTGTTGCACTGTAGAAGCTCTGTCACCAAAACAAATTCCTCGTATGTGTGAACATACCCGGCAATAAAGCTCTTTCTGATTCTGATTCTCTGATTCTGAAATATCAGTTTGCAACACCAAGCAGCAAAACGAGCCGTTTTTAATGTCTAAAAATGAATGGAAGTGAATGAGACCGGAAGTCTCGAGCCAAAAGTATTCAAATGGCTGCACCCACTGGTACGCGGAGAATAAGGTGAATTACAGTGGCAGACAAATAAGACTGTGCAAAATGTGGAAAATAATGGAAAGAAATAGTTTGTTCTTTATTTTGTTAGATATTTTTTCTTCAGTGTTTTGGTTGAAGCTCTTTCTTTCTGTATTCCTTTCTTTCTTTGTTGCTTGGTTCAAACTATTGCTTGATCTTTCATTAGATTCTTTCTTTCCTTCTTTCCTCCATCTTTTGTTCCTTCATGTTGTAAATTATTGCCACTCTTTAATACGTTTAAGAAGATTTTTAGCAGGTTTGGTCTTAATTTCACAAATGCAGTGTTCATTTATGGTCATAAGTACTTTTTTATTAAAAAAGAGATTTGTACTTTTTCCAATTTTCTGATTGGTAGCCATCTGGAGGGTGCACAGAGCTGATTTGGAAGATCAGAAACTTAATGTGGTTAATTTGTTTAAAGCTTTTGTGGAATCAAGAATTCGCTTAGAATATGAATATCATCGAATGAACGGTGACGAATTAAGCTTTGAAAAAAGGGTGCATTAACAAAGGCTTTGTATTTGTAGAAGACAATAATATTTCCTTTGACTGGGAACAAGATAAAATATTTGGCTTTATAAATAGAATGGTTTTAAACTGTACATACTGTAAAATAAACAGCTTTTTTAAAAGTCAAGTCTTTCTCTCACTCTCTTTCTTTCTTTATTATCTTTTGGCCCTATGATACACCCCGCGCAATAAGTGCAAGACGTGTATGGCATGGTTTGTTGCTATTTTCAGACCAGTGCAACTGTAATTTTCAGGTTTTGCACTACGTTGTTTACATAGCAAATCCATTTGCTACACTTTGTGGACTCATGTGTGTGCTGGTCTGAACAGAAGGTGTGTTGTTGACGCATTGCTGTTTTGAGGAACTGAAATAGACCGCCCCATTGACCAACTGAAAGCTGCTCTTAAGTCCAGCACAGAGTGCGTTAGTTATGCGCATATGCAGGTCTAAATGCTTAACATTGCTGAATACAATCTGCATTAGTATAATGTTATTATTATCAGCAGTATTATTTATTATCTGCATATTTATATTTGTTTTAATAAAAACTAGTGTAGATTTGTCCAGCTGTGGGGTTTTGGAGACGTCTGCATCACCATATAGGGCATAAGAACAGGACGTGTGTTTGGATATAACTCAGTGTTTTGACCACACTTCATTATTATTGTTCATTTATTCCTTTGCTGGAGATTAGAACTGAATTTAGAAATAGTTTCCAACAAATCTTTGCTCTTAACAAAGGAAATTAAATCTGTCAGCTAAAGGATGTGTTCAGTGGAGTAAGTTTCCATCATTTCCTCACTCCACCAAAGTAAAGGAGTAAAGAGTAAAAGTAAAGTAAAGAGAAAGTAAAGAGGCTGAATGGAGGAGGCTCGTTCTTTATCCTCGTGCTGCAGATGCTCTGTTTAACTGTTTTCTCACTAGTGAAGCTTTCTGTTTGTCCTCCTCCAAAGTCCGCCATGTAAAAAGGAAATGCACCCTGGAGTGACACAACAGACTCTTAAAGGGAATGTGAGATGAGACTCTGATTGGTTTAATGCACGTTATGCTCAAAACACACCCAGAACTCACTTAGAGAAAAAGCTCAACCCTGTTAGACCATGCACCGTGTGCAGAGCGTATGTTTCTGTCCTTAAAATAGCAAAGGTGGATTCTGACATGCCCTTAATGCTTTTGCGACATGTGCTTTAGACTTTGTGCTTAGATCGTTAAAATAGAACCATACATATTTCATAACTTCTTTCTTTCTTTCTTTCTTCATTATTCCTTCTTTATTATTCCATATTTCCTATTTTCTTTCTTTCCTTCTCCTTCCTTTATTATTCCTTCCTTTCTCCTCTTTTCATTCCTTCCTCCTTTCTTTCTTTCTTCCTTGCTCCCTCTTGTTTTTCCTTAATTATTCCTTCCTCCGGTGCTTTCTTCCTTTATTTCTTGATTTTTCCTTTCTTTCTTCCTCCTTCTTTCTTTCCTTCCTTATTTCCTCTTTCTTTTTTCCTTCCTTCCTTTCTTTCTTTCTTTCTTTCATTCCTTCCTTTCTTTCCCTCTTTCTTTCTTTCTTTCTTTCCTTCCTTCCTTCCTTCCTTCCTTCCTTTCTTTCTTTCCTTATTTCTTTCTTTCCTTCCTTCATTCCTTCCTTCCTTCCTTCCTTCCTTGCCTCCTTTCTTTCTTTCTTTCTTTCTTTCTTTGCTTCCATCCTTCATCCCTCTTTCTCTTTGTCCTTCCTCCATTGTATTCTTCCGTTTTTTTCCATTTGTCTGTCCATCATTTCTTCCTCCTTTCATTTCCTTTTGTTTTCCTTTCCTTCTTTCCATCTGTCATTCCTTCCTCCTCTTTCCTTCCCTCCTTCCTTCCTTCTTTCTCTCTCTCCTCCTCCTCTCTATCTCTCAGTCTGTATTTCCCGATGGAGTGTGAGTGAATGGTGGATGTTCAGCGTCTGCTCAGTCATCTCTGTGTTCAGACGCTGTTATCTCTCATGGGCTCTTCTCTTCATTGTGTGAGCGCTGACAGTATAATTCAAGCTCACGGCGGAAACAAAAGCATGTAATGAATGCACACCATCCCGTCTGCTTATGAATGAATTAATTACTCCCGCGCACAATGAAGGCAGGTCGAGCTGGATGTGCCTTTTCTTCCGTCAGCGTGTAAAAGAAATGTACAGTGTTGTGAAGGCTTGTGAAAATGAACCAGCTGCTTTGTAACACTATTTCAGACCTTTAAACAAATTGCTGCATGTTAGGAAACTTCACAATGACTTTGAGGTCAGAGACTTTAAATCATTTGTTTTATGCATACATAGCCTTATATGTGCATCTTCCCGAGTCATGATTTGCTTTCATTATGAAATGTATTTAGAACAGCTATAATTACAAATAACAGTAGGTGATACTTTAGTTTAAGGACCACTTCTAACTATTAATAGTGTATTATTTATATAGTATATACTAGTGTATTATTACCAGCCTGTTGTTAAGATATTGGCTGTTTATTAGTACTTATAATGCACATATTGTATATGATCTCTATATACATCTCTAAAACCTACCCAAACTTAAACATAACTACTTACTGCTAGCTATTAATAAGCAGCAAATTTGGAGTTTATTGATTCAAACGTTAAGGTCAATGGTTTATTATTAGCAAAAGCTGTATCTTAAAAATAAAGCATGGCTGCATATCACTAATAAAGGGTTAATAAAAAGTTTTGCCCTTTGGAGGTTTTTTGGATTTTGAGAACTTCATTGTCAAAACCATCACTGCTTATAGGATAAACAAAATCAAAACAAAAAAATTAAGTATTATGTATGCCAGACCAGTAGTTGATGCTGTGATTGTGTAGAAACTCACGTTAACCGAACCTTTAATATGCATATGCATGACATAATTTTGATGAAATCGTTGATGTTGTTGTTGTTGTTGTTGTGTTTTTTTGTACAAAAACAATATAACTTTTTAAAATGTATACTTTAAAACCTTTCCAAACATATTTGCTTTTTAAAATTAACTTTATTTTATTTTATTATTTTTATTTATTTATTATTTTTTTATTTTAATATTTTTATTTATTTTATTTTATTTTAATTAAAAGTAAACTTTCTTATTTATTTTTTCTTGTTTTCTTGTTTTAATTTTTTTTATTTTATTATATTTAATTTAATTTAAAAATAATAAATTTTATTTAATTTACTTTTACTTGAAATTCTATTTAATTTTTTATTTTAATTTATTTTTTCTTATTTAAATTGTCTTGTTTAATTAAATTTTATTTAATTTTACTTTTTGTATTAAGTTTTTCTGACACTTTTATTTAATTTGGTTTTAAATTTAACTTAATATAATTAATTTAATTAAATTAATAACATTTTAATTAATTAGTTTTTAATTAATTTAGTTTAGTTTAATTTAAATTTACTTTTGTTTTTAATTTAATTTAAATTTTTCTTCTTTTCTTTTTTCTTTTCTTTACTTTTCTTTTCTTTTTACCTGGACAATTTTGTCATGTAAACAACCTTTTGGAACTGTAAAATGTTAAAGTGTGTTTTAAAACAGTCTGAGTTCACAAAATAAATTGTTTGGTTTTCAGTTTGTGATTGGTATTCTGCGTTCTCTGCCATTGCCTGACTTTGATAGACTGACTAATTGACACAATCTGGAACTTTCTCTCTTCCCTTTTTGATTTATGGTCAGAAATTCTTCGCGTAACACAGTGTTGTCATTTTGCCCAGCAAAATAAGGCTGTAATTGATGAGGCTCTGCATCTGTACTGATAGCTCTGGAAACTCCTTTAAGTGCCTGAAATGTTTGGGAACTCACATTTCTCGCTTGGCATGAAACATCTGGCAAAAACTGTGTGAGAAGTGGACTGAAACTTACAAAGATGCTTGATTAATGCAAAACAGCCATATACAGAAGTCAAAATTATTAGCCCACTTGTGATTTATATATATATATATATATATATATATATATATATATATAATATATATATATATATATATATATATATATATATATATATATATATATATATATATATATATATATATATATATATATATATATATATATATATATATATATATACATATATATATTTCCCAAATGATGTTGAACCGATTCAGGAATTTTTCACAGTATTTCCTATAATATTTTTTCTTCTGGAAAAAGTCTTATTTGTTTTACTTTGGCTAGAATAAAAGCAGTTTTTAATTTTTTAAAACCATTTTAAGGTCAATATTATTAACGTCCTTAAGCAATATTTTCAGAACAAACCACGTTATACAATGACTTGCCTAATTACCCTAACTTTAACCTAGTTAAGCCTTTAAATGTCACTTTAAGCTGATTACTATTATCTTGAAAAATATCTAGTCAAATATTATTTACTGTCATCATGACAAAGATAAAAGACATCAGTTATTAGAGATGAGTTATTAAAACTATTATGATTTAGAAATGTGCTGAAACAATCTTCTCATCTGTCTGTTAAACAGAAATTGGGGAAAAATATATACAGGGGGGCTAATAATTCAGACTTCAACTGTACACACACACACACACACACATCCCATCATCTGCCGCGGTTGCCATGGTGACCCAGGTGGTTCTCAGCAGACAATAGCAGCTCTCAGGTTAAGATCCAGCATCCAGGTGAAGGCGTCAGGATGAACACATGCAGTCGCGTCTCATGCGGCCGATAATACGCCAGTCAAGCATGTGATTTTCAGCCAGTCATTACGCTCCAACAAGCCCGCAGAGAGGACAACAGTCTTCTAGATGCAATGAAATGCCTCTCTCCGGCTCTCTAGCACTGATATGCATTATGAATAAAAATATATACAGTCCAAGTCAGAATTATTAGCCCTCCTGTGTATTTTTTCCCCAATTTCTGTTTAACAGGGAGCAGATTTCTTCAACACATTTCTAAATATAATAGTTTTAATAACTCATCTCTAATAACTGATTTATTTTATCTTTGCCCTGATGACAGCTCATAATACTTGACTAGATATTGTTCAAGACACTTCTATACAGCTTAAAGTGAGATTTACACTGCTTAAATGGAAAGACAAATTTCTACCAACTTTAAATGATTGGATTAGGGATGATATGTACCGTCTCACAATCGAGAAGATCATGCACTCCACCAAAAGCTGCAGTCAATTATTTGATCTTATTTGGCAGCCAGTGCTGACATGTATAGAGCAAATGGATCCAAACTTAATATTTGCAGTTTGACTGTTGTTTATTTGTTTCTCTCGTTTTTTTCTTCCCTCCATTTGTTTACTAAAACTTCTATGTTAAGCTGCTTTGACGCAATCCACGTTGTAAAAGCGCTATTCAAGTAAATAAACTTGAATTGAATTACAATTATTTAATTGTATTAATCTTTATCTAAATTATTTCAAAAGTCAAAAGTTTGTGGTCGTTTGTGGTCAAATTATTCTGTTCATCAAGGCAGCGTTTATTAATGTAAAACAAATTGTTAAATTGTTAAATACTTATTTATTAAATATTTATACTTATTGAATGTAGTTTCAAATAAAATTATTAGTCCAGTCATTATTGCTTTTATTACTATTACCATTAATATTAATAATAATAATAATAATAATAATTCATTCATTTTCGGCTTAGTCCCTTTATTAATCCGGGGTCGCCACAACGGACTGAACCACCAACTTATCCATCACATGTTTTACGCAGTGGATGCACTTCCAGCTGCAACCCATCACTGGGAAACATCCAGGCACAATAATTCACACACATACGTACACTAAGGACAATTTAGCCCACCCAATACACCTGTACCGCATGTCTTTGGACTTGTGGGGGAAAACTGAGCACCCGGAGGAAACCCACGCCAACATGGGGAGAACATGCAAACTCCACACAGAAATGCCAAATGACCCAACCGGGGCTCGAACCAGTGACCTTTTTGCTGTGAGGTGATTGTGCTACCCACTGTGCCACCATGCTGCCTAATAATGATAATAATTATAATAATAATAATAATTATTATTATTATTATTATTATTAGAATTATTTCTGAAGGGTCATGTGACTCTGAAGACTGGAGTTATTCCATATATAAGAAATTCCATCGTTAAAATCGCTGGAATAAATGATTAAATTAAAAGATAAACTGCTTTTGAACAGTTATTTTAGTTGTGCAGTAACATTCACAATTGTACAATTTTTGCTGTATTTTGGATTAAATAAATGCAGCATTGATGAGCAAGAGAATCTTATTTTAGACCATGTAACAATCCTACTCACCCCAAACTTCTGACCGGTAGTGTATGTGTACAATATATGATTGAACGTGTTTCCGTGAGTTTCCTCCGGGTGCTCCGGTTTCCCCCACAAGTCCAAAGACATGCGGTACATGAGTGTGTGAATGAGTGTGTGTGTTTCCCAGTGATGGGTTGCAGCTGGAAGGGCATCCGCTGCGTGAAACATATGCTGGATAAGTTGGCGGTTCAACCCACTGTGGTGACCCCTGATTAATAAAGGGACTAAGCCGAAAAGAATACATGACTGAACTTTTATTTACTTGTATTTGTTTATGTAGGTATGAATGTATATGTCATGACATTATATAAAACAGATGCATAATGTGCATAATATATTGTATAGAAATGGTGTAGTGGGGCGGGGGGCTCTGTTGGAGTGAAGATACGTTATCTCTGTTCAAATCTTTTTGGAGTTGTTGTGTTATTGAGTAAAGTGTCAATAAAAAGATCTAACCTAAAAGGAAAGTGACATTTAAAGGCCTAACTAGGGTAATTAGGGTAAAGTTAGGGTAATTAGGCAAGTCATTGTATAACAGTGGTTTGTTCAGTAGACAATCCAAAACAAATATTGCTTTAGGGGGCTAATAATATTGACATTAAAATGGTTTTAAAAAAATAAATAACTGTTTTTATTCTAGCCGAAATAAAACAAATTAAACTTTCTTCAGAAGAAAAAATATTAGAGGAAATACTGTGAAAATTTCCTGAATCTGTTCAACATCATTTGGGAAATATTTGAAAAAGAAAACGAAAATCACAGGAGGGCGAATAATTCTGACTTCAGCTCTATGTGTGTGTGTGTGTGTGTGTCTGTGTCTGTGTCTGTGTGTGTGTGTGTGGTGTATTATGAAAGGACGGAGAGATAGGGGCCTCACCTGAATGCTTGGCTGAATCTCTATAACTCGTCTCCAGCCTCTTTGCTATCAGCAGCTGGACTAAAGCCAAGCACCTGGCATTCTTCAGCAGTGTGTGTGTGTGCGCTTGTGTGTGTGTGTGCTGAAGCTTTCTTAAAACACATTACTTTTGCTTTTAATGTATATAACTGCTATAGAGAATGGATTTCCCCCCAGTGAATCTCTCTTTTAATGACTCGCCTGCTTGAAAACAGCTCGTTCTGGAGTGTGTTTGCTGGATTGGTGCTCATGCACCGCCATCTATAATATGAATGTGAAAAGCCACTCATAGGTTCATGACACCTAAATGAAGCATTTAGATCAGCCTGGCATAGCAACATTTCAGCCAATGGTATGATATTGGGGCTAACATGATGTCTCTTCGACCAATCACAGATGTGGGAGGAGTTTGAAGGACTCTTGTTTGAATATAAGCATCATTTTTGAAGGTCAGTTTGGTTATTGATAATCTGTAGTGATTAGTTGACTTAAAGTGAGTAATCCTGTTGATTTTAAAGTGATCAGTTGACTTTACTATAAAAAAAAATACAGTCAAGCCAGAAAACTTAAAGGGGTGTTCATAAGACTGTCATTAAACCTTTATAATCATGACATGACACGTAATGAATGCATGAATGTGAATGAGATATTATGTGTGCTTATGACAACTATCAGTAATGGCCTATTTCCACTGAGTGGTACAGTACGGTACGGGTCAGTACGGGTCACCTTTATCAGGCTAACGCGAAACTGCTCACGCTTTAGACAGCCTTGTAAACAACTAACTTTACGGTGCACATGGCAGATTCTGCTCTTCTTCTTGGCTTTGTGGCTGTTCATCAAGACGATGACAAGGTTTGTTTGAGCTCGGGTCGACCATGGCTGGTTATTATATGTATATACAGTATTATTATGGTGTAATGTCTCGGCTGTATTTAAAAATGGCGCTTCCTTTGTTTTCATTCTCCTGGCTTGTGTACGTGCTAGTAACGTTTGTATATGTGAAAGGGGATAAAGATGAAGACCGCTTGTGATGTATTTGTTTTTGTCAAGCAGTCATAACAAACAATTTCATCTTTGCACTTAAAATGTCATAACTGATCAACTGAACTTAATAAGAGTTGTCATAAGCATGCATAAAATTGCATTCACATACATGACGTGTCATTATGATTATAAAGGTTTTATGACTTATGTCTAAGGCCAGACGGAATCTGCTGACATTTTGTGCTATTTCTGTGGAGAATTTTGGTAAAAATCTGCAGATTTCTGCTGAATTATTTTAGGAATATCATAACTAAAAACTTAATATGTGAAATAAAAAATAATATATTTATAACTTTTATTAAATGTTTAGAATGCAAATCCAATCAGATCCACCTTATTTAGTAAACAAAGCAAGTTTTCTATATAATATCTCTACTAAAAGACAGAAATTATTACTGTACAAACTGTATTGTAAATAAATCAGATGAACATTTTCATATTAGTCAATAATATTACTGACATTAATTTAAAAAACTGAATAAATATAGATTTACACACATTTACTCAAGGAAATTAACAGAATTAATGATGGGCTAAAAATCTGCGCAAAATTTGTGGATGAAAATCAACTTATGTCTAATGAACACTCCTTCAAGTAAAGTGTGACCGACTTTTCCAATATAGGAATATATATTCAATATATTCTTGCTTACCCTGCTGAAAAAAACAGCTTAAACCAGCCTAGGCTGTTGACTGGTTTTAGCTATTGCACCAGCCTGGTTTTAGAGGGGTTTTGTCCACTTCTAGGCTGGTTTCAGCAATTTTCAGCCTGGTCTTAGCTGCTCAGGCTGGGAAATGATCAGCTAAAACCAGCTTGACCAACCTGGTTTAAGCTGGACATAGCGGGTTTTGGCTGGGCTCCCAGCCTGACCAGCTAATACTAGGCTGGAAATGGCTGAAACCAGCCTAGAAATGGCCAAAACCCCTCTAAAACCAGGCTTGTTGACTAGCTAAAACCAGCTAACTAGCTAAGGCTGGTTTAAGCTGTTTTTTAACAGGGTATTTTGTGTATGACCATGTTTAAATCATTATTTCAGTATATCAAGATGCCTGATCAAGGTATTTTGTTGGTCCTGAAGTGAGCTCCATCTGTGCTATTAACAATGACTGCATCTAAACACTGCCTTGTATGCAGATTTAGCGAGCATATGAAGCTTGCTATGGTTGGTTTTTCCAGTAGTGTAAATATGAAATCTTCTGTTCAATTATATTGAAGTGCATTGTTGTATTTCACCCTGTCGACCGGATGTATGGCATGGGTTTCATTCTCAACTGTAATTTGATTGTGCCTGTGATGCGGGTGCCAAGGCAGATCTCTATAGCAACTGTTGTAAACATCCTGTTTAATGAGTCATGTGATACCGCTGTGTTAATTCCCAGCCTCTCGAAGCACTCTGTAATTCAACTGAAGGCTATATTGTGCTTGTTTATTGTGCTGGTGTTATATTATGTTACACTCATTATGGTAATGTTTAGTGGTCTGTTATTAAGTCGTCAGATTTGAGAGTGTGTTTTATTAGCAGCATTTGTAGTTAAAAAAATCACTAAAGCTTTAATTATACAAGAACAGTGGTTTGAAAATAATCCTGTTTAACTAGTGTAAACATCCTTCATTTCATCAAAAACAGATATAATCTATTTTAAATATATATATGTCACATAAAAATCAAAATGCACAGTGTTTATTTTGGTAGTGTACATTGTTATTCTTTAGGTGAACATTTAGGGCTCTAGTTTAACGATTTAGACACAAAGTCTACAGCACATGTCGCAAAAGCATTAAGGTCGTGCCCAAATCCACTTTTGCTATTTTAAGGATGGAAAAATATGCTCTGCGCCCCGGCTCATGGTCTAACAGGGTTGAGCTTATTCTCCTAATGAGTTCTGGGTGTGTTTTGAGCATAACATGCATTAAATCAATCAGAGTCTCATCTCTCATTCCCTTTAGGAGTGGCGCCATGGTGCATTTGCTATTTACATGGCGGACTTTGGAAGAGGACAAACTGAACGCTTCACTAGTGAGAAAATAGTAAAACAGAGCATCTGCAGCAAGAGGATAAAGAACGAGCCTCCTCCATTCAGCCTCTTTACTTTTTCTTTACTTTACTCTTTACTCCTTTACTTTGGAGGAGTGAGGTAACGGTGGAAACTCACTCCACTGAACACATCCATTAGCCTACATTTTTAATTTAGTTTGTTAAGCGCAAAGATTTGTTTCAAAATTATTTCTAAATTCAGGTCTAATCTCCAGCAAAGGAATAAATGAACAATAATAATGAAGTGTGGTCAAAACACTGAGTTACATCCAAACACACGTCCTGTTCATATGCCCTATATGGGGATGCAGACGTCTCCAAAACCCCACAGGTGGACAAATCTAAACTTGTTTTTATTAAAACGAATATAAATATGCAGATAATAAATAATAATACTACTAATAGTAACATTATACTAATGCAAATTGTCATGAATAAACTGAAAAATTCTCTGAGATGAGGTATGGAGGCAGTGGTGTTTACATTTATGTATAAAATAATAATTTTTGTCACATTTTAATCCTTTAAAAGTTTTCATCTGTAAAGATATTTGTGTATTGCTGTACATCCGGTGTGTATTCAGCAGTGTGTAAGCATTTAGCCCTGCATATGCACATAACTAACGCAACTTTAGAGCAGCTATTAACTGGTCAATGGTGCGGTCTATTTCAGTTCCTCAGATCAGCACCGTGCTAACAATGCACCTTAACACACCTCCTTTATAGACCAGCACACACATGAGTCCACAAAGCGGCACAAATGGATTTGTTATTTAAACAACATTGCCCAAAATGTGAAAAGTACAATTGAGCTGGTCTGAAAATTGCAATAAATCGCGCCATACATGTCTTGCGACTTATTGCGCCAGGTATATGATAGGGCCCTTAATCTGTGCAAGTTAACCCATTTAAAAATAATAAAAGTAATTCTCTGTTGACGTTAGTTTGACAGCTTTAAACACAATATTCTTAACTGTGCCCATCCAACCATTAGTTTGCTAAAAGTGAATGATGCACAAAATAAAAGCCCCATGTGCCCACATGTGTTGTTACTTTTCTTTTATACTAATTCAATCGTTAATAGCATAGTTTTGAAAAATAACACAATTTATATCAAGTTATCTGTAAAAAAGCATAATTTGTATGTGTGTTTATTTACTGCATGTATTTGGGTCTTGAAAATATTAATTTAAAGACTCTCACTATACCTATTTTTGACGATCTCTGCCTCCTGAATCATACATTCAGCTTCAATTACCATCAAGTTTAATTGTCTTATTTTTTTTCTGTGTTTACTAAAGAATCATTTGCATGATACATCTATTTTCTGTATTGTTTGCCATTGTTCAATTACACAAATATCATATTGTGTTTGTCTTTACATTGTGGTCAACTCTGGTACTTCAGTTATAAAAAGGAAGTTTTCCATATTGTAATATTGTATATTATTATTGTATATTAGTATGTGTTTTGTTGTATATGTGTGTAATTTTAATGTCACGCGTATCACAATTAGTTGAATGATGCTTTAAACCAACATTGTTTTGCAATCCACACAAATGAAGTGGTCATTTAGGTGGCATAAACATGCTTTACATGCAGCTGCATCCATTTTAATGCTGAACAAACAAAAACACACAGTATCTCTATCTGTTTTCTTCGTCTCTTCAGAAAGAGCAAGATGACCTCATTTTGACGCCGGATGGAACGAGAGAGTTTATGACCTTTGAAATCCCTCTCAATGACTCTGGTTCGGCAGGGTTAGGGGTCAGCGTGAAGGGAAACAGAGCCAAAGAGAGTCACGATGACCTGGGCATTTTCGTCAAGTCTATAATCACTGGAGGAGCCGCCTGCAAGGTGAGGCGACGATATCTGATTGGCTGTAAGACCCATATATTCATATACAGTCAGAATTATTAGCCCTCCCTCCTGAATTATTAGCTCACCTGTATGTTTTCCGCAATTTCTATTTAATGCAGAGCAGATTTTTTCAACACATTTCTAATCATAACAGTTTTAATAAGTCATTTCTAATCACTGATTTATTTTAGCTTTGCCATGTTGACAGCACATAATATTTGACTAGGTATTTTTCAAGATACTAGTATTCAGCTTTAAGCAGGGGTCTCAAACTCAAATTGGCGGGGGGCCATATCAGTGACTGACAGTTCATAGGAGGGCTATGAACATAAAACATTCAAGCACAACAAAAATGTGGAAACCTGATATAGTTGATGCACTCAGACATTTTAATGCAGAGTATTTGCCGACAAAGATCCTTTTTTTGTTTCTTTATGTACATATTGAAGGGGTAGTTTAAATTGCTATGAAAATACACAATTTAATAATAGGCATTCTAATAATTCTTATTATTCTGTCCCGATCAATTGTTGCTTTAACCAAAAGTTGAACAGCAGAAAGCAGATTGGGTAACTTTAGTGACTTTACTGGCAACTGTTCTTCTCAAAAATCTTTCTTTTTTTGTAAAACAACAACTAAGAGGGGAAAAATCTATTAAATGAGACCATTTAAATAAAAAAATTATCAAAATGATCATTTTTACACCACCATCATAACGTGGAAGCCATGTGTTTGTACAACACAGGTGATTTAAAGCTAATTATAATCAAATGACCCTTGAAAATTTTTTCATAGAGCTTTAGTAAAAACAGAGCACTTACGGACATATATTTCAACGTTTAAGTTAGCCGCAGTAATAATCTACATGTGCATTACTCTCGACCACACACTGACCAAGCATTCACACGGGGCTTCAGCTTCAGTGCTTAACCGAGAGCGTGTCTGAAGTTGGGGCTGACGTGATCTTCATAGCAGCATCAGCCAATGAAATTAGTCCGCAAATGGCTACTCTGAGCTGGTGTATTTGCATAAAGCGATCTGATTGGCTGATGCTTCAGTTGGCACTTGAAAAGTTGAGAACTTCCCAACTTCTGCAGCAAGCAACGCCACTGAAGCGGCGCTGATGGATCCACAATGCAGTTCGGCAATGCCTGACGTCACCCATTCAAAGTGAATGGGGCGTGAGAGAAACCAAAAGTAACCCGGATATGTAGTACAGTACTTTAAATGTACAGTAGGTGGGGGGCATGTTTGATGGGGGCATGCGGGCTGGAAGGAGGAGGAGGGCAGGAGCCAGCAATTTGACACCCCTGACTTAAAGTGACACTTAAAGGCTTAACTAGTTTCATTAGGGTAATTAGGCAGGTCATTGTATAACAGTGGTTTGTTCTGGAGACAATCAAAAACTAATATTGTTTGAGAGGGCTAATAATACTGACCTTAAAATTGGTTTAAAAAAATTAAAAACTGTTTTTATTCTAGCCGAAATAAAACTTTCTCCAGAAGAAAACATATAATAGGAAATACTGTGAAAAATTCCTGAATCTGTTCAACATCATTTAGGAAATATTTGAAAAATCACCTGAGGGCTAATAATGTTGTCTTCTACTGTATATAATATTTCAAAAAGTTGATTCAGAGAAGTTTATTTATGTGTGTGCAATCCCAGGATGGGCGACTGAGGATAAATGACCAGCTGATAGCAGTTAATGGAGAGTCTCTACTGGAAAAAACGAATCAGGAAGCCATGGAGACCCTGCGCAAGTCCATGTCCATCGAGAGCAACAAGAGAGGCATGATTCAGCTGATAGTGGCCCGGCGGATCGCTGGAAGAGGAGAGGTCAGATATTATTATCATCTATAGAGCGTGTACAGTAACACATCTCTAGGTCTGTGGTATGATTGAATTGCACAAATAAATTGTGAAAAGTGTTTTAAAGGGGAGCTGTTATGCAAAAATCACTTTAATAATCAGTTTAAACACAGTTGTGTGGCAGCAGTGTGTGAATATAACCAGCTTCTGAAGGTATAAATAAATAAATTGTATTGTTTATAATCACACTTGATAAAAACAGTCTGCAGAAACACTTTGATTGACATTCTCCATTTGTACGTGTCATCAGAGAGGGGAAAGCCCCGCCCACTAGTGACCATATCTCCCTCATTAGCATAGGACGTTAGTCTTGTTTTTAAATCTGCCACTATGCTGACTCATAGGTATTTGTAGCTCCGCCCTCTTCTGAAAAGAGCACCATCTCATTTGCATTTAAAGCGATAGTCACCAAAATGACACAATTAGAATCAAAGTCAGTTAAGGAGTTATAAAACATTATCTGTGTGCTATATTGAGTTGAAATTTTTTACGTCTTGTAAAGGGGGGCATAATAGAGGCTTTAAAAAGCATGTTATAAGTACTTTTTAGGGTAAAGCATGCTGACACATGAAGGGTGAATGAGCACTATGAGGAATGCTTTCGACATTAATCAATTTTCCAACATTTTGTCCTCTTTTGCAACATTATTTCTGGTAGTTGGTTCTGCAGCCAAACTGAGAGTGATGATGGCGCCTGCACCCCAGTCCAAGCATTTATTGAACTGTTATACGAGCTTGCATAGACTTTAATACATCATAATAACACACAGTTGAATTTACTAGCCAACATATAAAATTTAAAACATTTAAACATAGTAGTTTTCTTTTTTGTTTTTGCCATGATGACAATACATAACATTTTACTATTTATTTGACAAGATACTAATATTCAGCTTAAAGTGCCATTTTTTAAAGTTTAATTAGGTTGATTAGTTAGGCAAGTCATTGTAAAACAATGGTTTGTTCTGTAGACAACTAAAAAAAACAAACAAACTGAAATATATTAAGGAGCTAATAATATTGCTGATAATATGGCCAAAAATAAAATATTTGTATTCATTTATTTTGTAAGTTTTTTATTATTATTATTATTATTATTATTATTGAATTATTATTATTATTATTATTATTATTATTATTATTATTATTATTATTATTATTGTTATTATTATTATTCCCTCCAAACTAAAATAAACACTTCTATTACTAAAAATATCATATGATTTCCTTGCTTTGTTAATCATCACTTGCAGCATATTTAAAAAGTTTTGTACACTTGTAGTTCTGCCAGACGTGTGCACTCAGACCATTGTAGAAATGGTACCGAGAAAGTTTTTTTATTTTTAATGTGTTCCAGAGTCTTCCTGATCTGCATGCAGATGGATTTGTGTATAAATTATATTTGGCCAACATGGCATGGTCTAGAGATTATCTGACCCAAATTTGGGGATGGAAGCCGAAGAGTATGTTTTTGATAAGATTATTAGTATACAGTGTGGCATAAATTGAAACACTGAACTTTGCATGACCCAAGGAGTCACAACCATTTGTTTGACATATATTAGGGTCGATGCGTGAGCTGGGTTAATGATGGTGCTTTTACTCTACAGTTATAGCGGCTACAATACAATTTATTTTAGCGTAATGAAATATATGAAGTCAATATTTTTTTGCAACACTCATTCACACACTCATACACTACGGCCAATTTAGTTCATCAATTCCCCTATAGCGCATGTGTTTGGACTGTGGGGGAAACCGGAGCACCCAGAGGAAACCCACGCGAACGTAGGGAGAACTTGCAAACTCCACACAGAAACGCCAACTGACCCAGCCGAGGCTCAAACCAGCGACCTTCTTGCTGTGAAGCGACAGCACTACCTACTGTGCCACCACGTTGCTGTTTCATTTTTTTATATCATTATTTTTTTGTGAATTTACGTAGGTCGACAATCCTGACTACTCGACTAATAAAATATAATTGCATTCTAAATGCATTCTAGAACAAGGTGGAACGGGGTATTCAAGTTCAGAGTCCAAAGGGGGCCGCATTTAAACCACTTAAAATGACAAGGCCCACAAATTATACTTTGCATAATTTTAGCAGTTTTGCTGACTTTAAAATGTTCATTACCAACTTGTTATATTTAAAAATAATACTGAACATTACATTTAAATGAGTTAAGTTTTAAAAATGTGGGGAAAAAGTGGATTAACATCTTGAAAAACAAAACGTTTATAATCCGAATATGAAACTTTGAGCAGATATGTTGAGCACTATTAAATATAGCTCACTATTAAATCTTAATATTTAATAATTCGAAGTGGTTTTACTCAGGGAGTATACAAAATGTTGTCGTTTTTTTAATCATCCAGTTATTAATCAATATTAATAAGAGCTCCACTGCAGAGCTCATGCAGCTTTCAGTAATAGAAGTGCAAGCTCGCTGGT
The DNA here is from genome assembly GCF_903798145.1 of Danio aesculapii. Taxonomy (NCBI): domain Eukaryota; kingdom Metazoa; phylum Chordata; class Actinopteri; order Cypriniformes; family Danionidae; genus Danio; species Danio aesculapii. Next base: position 40,688,195 of record NC_079458.1, read on the forward strand.
GTGATGACAGCTCCATTCATTGCTATTGCAGCACTTTTTGCTTTACAATTTTAATATGTGTGTTGCTGCAAAGAGGACCACCTGATATTTACACAATGCAAAGTGTAAAGCCTGTGACATTGTGGACGAAGTGCGATGTTGTGCCATGTCTTTAAAATGTTATTCGTTTTGTATGAGTGAAGCCTGAGCACTGTCACACACTGTCCGCAGCGCCCAGCTGATCGGTTACTTCGCAATTATAGAAGTCACTATAGCGCGAGCCATATACAGGGAAGTGCTTTCAGCCTCCGATCATGTTCCTTTTACAGCGCTGATCATGTATCCTAACTGAAATAAGTCAGATAAATAGAGTTGAGCATTAATTTAGTTGGTGAAGCATACGCGAGTTGAAAATCTGTGAAACGAAAGTCAGAAGCAGCAGAAAAATCACCGGAAGCGACCGACCGGGAGTGCTTAGTCAGTCATCGTGCATATAGCGATGCTGCGCTTCCTTTCCTGCGTGCGAAAGTATCAACCTCATTTAAAGACACACACATGAAGCTTAAAATTTGCTGTACTTTTGAGCTCAAATTATACTAAAGACATGCATTCACCATCAGAATAATGCTGGACACACATCCACCCTATACACAACTCTCCCTAACCCTAACACAGCTGTAGTTAGACCCTTGTCTAAACTAAGAGCTAACTTAAGTTTCTCAAAAGGGTTTGTATAACTAAAACTCGTACTCAGATCCTACCAGAAAGCTGGTACTTTCACCAATAATAGCTTTGGGAATGAAAACATTCCTCTAACTCAGAAACGCAGTGTAATAATAAAGCAGTCTAATATAGTTCAGTGCTTTGTCCTCAAACGCTGATGAAAATGGCTTTCTTTCTGCCTGCACAAAGATGGACGGCGTGTCGGCCTGAGTGACTGATGGACACAGTTGAGTAGTGTGTGCAGACGGAGAAGTTTGACTGCAGAAAAAGTAAATTAAAGTGAGTAGCTCTTATCAGACAGACACAGGAGACGGGGAGAGAGAGAGAATAACACTGGTGTGTGTGTGTGTGTGAGTGGCGGATTGCGATCGAAAGCAATTTGACCGCCGAAATGCTCATGCTGATTTATACTGATAACAGATGGCAGTATGAAATATCAAATATCAACTTCAAATGCTGTCTTTTCCATCCCTCCTTCTTTCTCCGAATGCAATCTCTTTGGATGTGTGTTTGTGTATTTTTCCCTCTCTCTCTCTCTCTCTCTCTCTCTCTCTCTTTCTTTTTTTCTGAGTCATAACATCTGAAAGTGTAATCTAACACTTATCTTTCTAAAGAATATACGACATGCGCTTTGAAGCCGCTGCGTTAGGAGGAGATGAAATTCAGAATGATGACTGCTTATGGAAATGAGAAGACTGCAGTGTGTGACCGCGCTTAAAGACGAGAGCATGTTTCCCACAGGAAAATCTCATTTGCTCAGAAGCCGCTCTTCTCTTAGAGCTCGGGGGACTTAATAGAGTTCTCCTTTGTTTCTTTTAGGTACCTGCTGCGCCTGGGATGCTTCTCTTAACATTTCCTGAAAGAACAATAGACAGTATCAAGGTATTACAGTAATGCCGGGATCAGACTACACAATATTTTTGTCTGTTATGTATAGTAGGGTTTTCCAGATCACCAATTCTGCATCGTATTTTTGCTTATTACTCCAGTGTTCAGTGTCACATGATCCTGCAGAAATCAATCTGATAGGTTGATTTGATGATGGAGCACTGTGTTGTTGTGTATCCTATTTCATTTTTAATGTTGTTTGATTATTGTGATGGACGTGTTTTAAGGATTCTTTAGTGATTAGAAAGTTCAGGTGCATTTATTTAAAACATTTTTAAGATTATACATAAGTTGTAAGCTTATGCTGCCCCTTTTGAACAATGCAAAGTGTCCTTGCTGAAGGGAGGTATTTAAATCTTGCTTATATCTCACAAGGTGGCACGGGGGCTCAGGTGTGTCTCACTGTCGCCTTAAAGCAAGTAGGTCACTGGTTTGAGTCCTGGCTGTGCCAGTTGACATTTCTGTGTGGAGTTTCTATTTGTAATACAATTTTGTCCTTTAATACAAACAGCCAGATATATAAACTGCACCTTTAAACAACACAAGCATTTATAGCAAATAAACACATATAAATATCCCGCTCTCTTTCTGACTCCTGTCTAGCAAGTTCTTTCTTACACCCCTTTGATTGGTCACGCGCTCAACTGAAAGGGCTGCGATTGGCTCTACACCCTGCGCTCTTCACAGATGAGTAAAGCCTGGTTTAAACACTGATAAACAGCAGCGGCGATCACAGCTGATCCATGATAGACACGGAGTATAAAACTCTGCAGACACACGCAGGCGAGAAGAGAGGAAAAGTCACGCCAGCAGTTCAACTGGGCCACAGTGTGAGAGAGAGAGAAATGGAGTACTTTCATTCTCTCAATCGCAGTGAAATAGGGGCTTCTGCTGTTAGTGTCAGTGAAAGACTGTCCAGCAAACACACACACAGTGAAATTGTGCAGTTTCTGCCTTTTTAAGTAGTTAGAGAGTTGTAAATGCTCGCCTTCCTCGCCATAGTAAGCTACGGCGGCATAGCACATATGAGATAAATGACGTCAGTACATAATAACCTGTTATGATTTTTGACGATACCAAATTGTCTGAGTCTGCATCACGGTGCACTGAAGAAACAATTCATTTTGACACCCCTAATAATTATCCAGTACCGAGCAGAACCGTTAACGTCAGAGCTTACCGATACTTCAGTCTTTTATAATGTAGCACCGATACCGATTAAGTATTGAGTTTTGGTACCCATCCCTAATTATGATGATCGCATAAGATCTAACTTCAGACATGCCCTCCATCAAGCATTGATGGTGAAGCGCCATGCGAATCGGCCGTAATTGTGTTATTCGACTTTATGTATAGTCAAAAACACACTTGTTTGTAGAGCAAGCTGTTTGACCGTTTTATTCTGTTTATTATCTATAGCAGTGTTTCCCAACCCTGTTCCTGAAGGCACACCAACAGTACACATTTTCAACCTCTCCCTAATCAAACACACCTTAATCTACTCATCAGAACATTAGAAGAGACCCCAAAGCCTGAAATGAATGGGTCAGATAAGGGAGAAATGTACTGTTGGTGTGCCTCCAGGAACAGGGTTGGGAAACACTGATCTATAGTCTCCTATGAGAGAAATAGGAAAATAAATCAGAAGTTCTAAAACAATCGCAAAAACAAGTGCACTTCCACATTGAAGAATAAGGTCAATACGCAGAGAGAAAAGACAGAAATAGGAAATGTTTTGTCCTCATCCAGCGATGAGAAACCCTGCACACAGCCCGCGTCTCCAGCTGAGCTCAGATCAGGCTTTATTAGCGGCGCTGTGGAGCTGATTGCTGCTGTTTGCTGCCGGTGCTTTGAGAACAGCAGATCTCACGCTGAGTTTCTGTCCAGTCCCAATCCTCCAGCAAGGTCATCCGTCGCCCTCAGAATCGCCCGAAAGTCAAAGTCACCCATATCTGTCTGTTTCAGGATGAGGATGCTCGCTTTCATCCTTTCCATCAGCTTTAAAGAGTCCCAGGACCCCCGCTGGGTACACTGAAATGAAATGATTCATTGGATTTACTACATTTTTATAAGATAACTGGTTGCAAACTATTTATATAATGTTCAACTTAATTTGTTTGTTTAAATTCAGCCCATATCAATTGTTTGCAATCACTTACCTTAAAATGATTTAGTAAATCCAATGAATCATTTTTCTAGTGTCCTTTCTTTGAGTCAGCATTAGGAGAAAGAGAAGCTGAAATAAGAAAAAGGGAGGATGATGATGATGAGTAGTGAGAGATTGCAGAGGGCACTGGAGATATTCAGGGTTTTTCTGCAGGGCGACGGAGACTCTGCTCTTCCTGACAGCGGACGCTTGCTGCTGTCATACTGCAAACGCTGGAAAACACAGGCCAGCATTAAAATGAAGAAGATCCATCACTGTCTGCTGCCGTGTGTGTGTGTGTGTGTGTGTGTGTGTGTGTGTGTGTGTGTGTGTGTGTGTGTGGACGCATGTTCTGTCAAATTCTGTCTTGAATGCAAATTTTAGCTGTTGAGGCCATCATAATTAGCAATAGCTGTAATAGACACATCCCTTCATTCATTTTCTTTTCGGCTTAGTCCCTTTAGTAATCTGGGGTCACCACAGTGGCATGAACCGCCTACTTATCCATCATATGTGTTACACAGTGGATGCCCTTCCAGCTGCAACCCATCACTGGGAAACATCAATACACACATTCATTCACACATATACGTACACTACGACCAAGTCACCTGTACCACATGTTTTTTTGGACATGTGGGGGAAACCCACGCCAACACGGGGAGAACATGCAAACTCCACACAGAAATGGCAACTGACCCAGGCGAGGCTCGAACCAGCGACACTCTTGCTGTGAGGCGATTGTGCTACCCACTGCACCACCGTGCTGCCCATAGAACGACACAATAAGACACTGATATTATTATTATTAATATTATCATTATTAGTTTTTTAATAATGATGATAATATTAATACTAAAATAATAATAATAATAATCATATTAATAATAATGATAATGATAATAATAATCATATTAATAATAATAATAATAACAATAATAATAATCATATTAATAATAATGATAATGATAACAATAATCATATTAATAATAATAATAATAACAATAATAATAATCATATTAATGATAATGATAATAATAATCATATTAATAATAATAATAATAATAATAATAATAATAATAACAATAATAATAATCATATTAATGATAATGATAATAATAATAATATTAATAATAATAATAATAATAATAATAATAATAATAATAATCATAATAATCATAATCATAATCATAATCATAATGATAATGATAATGATAATGATAATAATGATAATAATAATAATAATGATAATGATAATAATAATGATAATAATAATAATAATGATAATGATAATAATAATGATAATGATAATAATGATAATAATAATAATAATGATAATAATAATAATAATGATAATGATAATAATGATAATAATAATAATAATGATAATGATAATAATAATGATAATAATAATAATAATAATAATAATTATTATTATTATTATTTATTTATTTATTTATTTATTTATTTATTTATTACTTTGTGTTTATATAAAAAATATAAATTTATTTTTATGTATTTTTTGCACTATTTACAAACCAGGGCTTAAAGACTGACAAACTTAAAATTAATAATTACATTTTGCAGTATATAATTATCGATTACACATTTAATTAATTTTACATCAATATTGTGTGGATATAACATATTGCTTAATATATTTTTTAATTGTTTACTCATATATAAACTAAATATTGTAAAACAAACAAAAATATTTAACTTAAAAATATACAAATTATGAATCAATACAAAAGTATTGTGGTATATATATATATTTCCTGAAAGCAAAGAAGGTCAAGGTGCTCCAGGATTGGCCAGCCCAGTTACCAGAAAGTTATTATTTGTTCTTCCTAAAACTTGGATAGGCCACAAGACTTTTGTCAGATAGTGTACTTGTATTTCATGTTTCTTTTATTATTATTATTATTATTATTATTATTATTATTATTATATACTATTATTTGTATGTGTGTATATATATATATATATATATATATATATATATATATATATATATATATATATATATATATATATATATATATATATAAACACACACATAGTGTACATACAGTAGGATACATACATACAGTATTTTATTATCCTAAAAAATGTTGGTTTACTTTTCTTACGCTCTGCATAAATATACTTTGTATTTCAGATTATATTTTGCTATTTATAATGTGATACACCTGAACATTTAACTTTATAGAACAAATATGAATACTACTTACTGTAGGAGATGCTATTTAAGGTTCTGGCATCTTAGTAGCCGCCATCATTTGTCTTCCATTTGGATCGGCTCATTGAACCTACAGTTTGATGCTTCGAAATGCTATCCAACTCTGATATAAAGTAGTACAGATTGAGTTTGTAACTGAAACACTTGCTCTGTCGACTGCTGGATGAAACTTGGAAAGGCCTGACATGATGCGAGTGACCTGATTTAGTCACAATGACAGCAGATTCAGACAATAAATGAAGGGTTTAATAATCAGCCCTAGTCTGAGGCCTGAAATGAGCTTTCAGATTGAGAATCTGGCGTATCTGCAGCTCTTCATAAGGGATCGTCTTGACCCAGATACTGATGTAATGTATTATTGGTCATTGCGTTTTCATCTCCAGTTCAATAATTGAGCTTCAGAAAGTCGGCGAATGCCAATCCCTGCTTTCCTGCTTCTATTAATATAAGGTTGGATGTTCTCAGGCAATTACACTTGGATTTCAATTAAATAGTTCTCATTATGCTTCCCGACGTTGCGTTTCACTTTTACACCCTTACATAGTGCATCGATGAGACAAAACCGTGGTGATTTTGCTTAGCGTGGAGGTTTCAGTATTTCTGCTTTAATGATGTTTTAAATGTTTGCGACGTTATCGGAGTTCAGCAGAGTGTTCGGTGAAGCCTCGTGGGTAATTGGGAGCGTATGTTCATCATATGAGCGTATCAGCGCTGGATTATTGAAATGAGAAATGCATACGCTCTCCCGGATTGAGTGTGTCCAATTAGTTCTCCACGCCTCTAGTGTACTGGCTTGTGTTCATCTGCGTCATTAAGGCTGATCCAGGACCAGTTTGTGGAAGTAGAAGTGACCTCAAAGTGATTGTGAAAATTGAGTTGAACATTACAGAGTGATGACAAGTGTAAGAAAATGTAACTGAGCTAAACGCTTTAGTCATTATATTGTATGTTTATATTATGCTTGACTTTAATTTCAGCTTATTTCAAAGAGAGGAAAAAAGATTAATTAAAAGTAAAATTACTGAAACTAAATGTAAAATTATATAAAACACTAATAAAGACTATATGTGTTGTATATATGAAGTATCAGTAATCTTTAGAATCAATTGGACAAATAATTGACTTGGGATTTGCACTTGCACAGTAAAAAATGTCCTTTAAAGCGGTGTTGCTCCATCATTCGTACTTTCATGTCTAATTATCAGCAGTTAAACCCCTGTAATAATACCTCAAAATAGTCCAATGTTAAGCAGAGCAAACCATAACAATGAAACGTGCCACCTTCACCACAATATCCACAGTCCCCTTTTCAATTTTGTCCGCTATATCACTCTCACATTCACCCACTACGGCCAATTTAGTTCATCAATTCCTCTATAGCGCATGTGTTTGGACTGTGGGGGAAACCGGAGCACCCGGAGGAAACCCACACCAACATGGGGAGAACATGCAAACTCCACACAGAAATGCCAACTGACCCAGCTGAGACTCGAACCAGTGACCTTCTTGCAGTGAGGCCACAGTTCACCTTTTAACCATTTTTGAGCATTTTCCCAAATAAAAATGTCTGTAGCTCTTGAACCCTGTGGTCTATGTTCACAAGTCTGGTTTTGTTTGAAGCTAAACATTGGCTAATTTGGTACTCAAGGGCAGGGGTGAAGTGGACATTTTAAAAGTGGGGGGACAGCTGTATAAAATCCAAAGGTTTACATTCTTAATCACCTGTTACTAAATGGTCTGTCTCTAAAAGTGTGGGGGACGTATCCCCAGTCCCCCCGGTTGCTATGCCCCTGCTCAAGGGTCAAAATAACCCAAAGTAAAGAAACAGTAAAACATGGTAAAATAGAAGTGAAAGTGATTTGCGATTAGTTTCAATGAAATTCATTAGAGGAAAAATGGATGTCAGGATAATGGCAAGGAAACACTATAAATATACAGCTGAATGTCTGACCATGTTTTGATTCAAATTTGAGGAAGATACTCCCAAAAATGAAGCTTCTGTAAGCTTTTATTTTAAAAAGTCTAGGCGTCCTTTCTAAAATGCCATTTGGAAACTCCTAATGGACACCTGATACCCAAATGAGTCAAGAATTACATAATACATACATGCAATTCAATTAAAAACAGGTCTGACTACAAAACCAAGCAAGAAAAAACATATTTCAGATCAACATTTGTGGTTAAACTGGCATTTTATAAAAAAAAAAAAAAGAAAAAACAAACAAATGCCTGGATTTTTTGTGAATATAAACTAAAATAAAAGCATATTTAAAAAAATAATAATTAGAAACTTTATTTACTTATTAAAATAAGTTAATAAATAACTTTTAATAAATGACTTTTTGTAATGTCATCTTTATTTTACAGTGTAAGTACATGAAACATGTAAGAAGGACACCTTAAAATAAAGTCCCCCCCCCACTCTAACAGTAAATTTCCATATAACACACCCATCATCATGCATATTCATGAGCTAAATCTGAAGAACTGCGAGGGCCCTCTGGTCCACTTTTTCATTATACATGTCTTTGATTTCTGTTTCTTGAAGAAAGCTAATATCTTTATAAGTTATTCTGTGTAGTTCAGAAAATGTCCTTTGGGGAGTTCAGAAATGCACACATCGCCCCATTCTTTGAAAGAAGTGTTTAAAAATACACGGCTGCTGTGTTCACACCTGGCAGGTTCGCTTCAGCTCAACTCTGCTGCATTTGCTCTGTTACTGTTTCATTTCAGGAAGTTAAATAACAGTACACTGATTAAATTGAGGGTGGTATGGTGGCTCAGTGGTTAGCACAGTCGCCTTAAAGCAAGAAGGTTGCTGGTTCGATTCCCAGCTGGGCCAGTTGGCGTTTCAGTGTGGAGTTTGCATGTTCTCCCTGTGTTGGTGTGGGTTTCCTCCGGGTGCTTCGGTTCACCCCACAATACAAACACATGCGCTGTAGGGGAATTGATGAACTCAATTGGCTGTAGTGTATGAGTGTGTGTGTGAATGTGAGAGTGTCTGGGTGTTTTCCAGAACTGGGTTGCAGCTGGAAGGGCATCCGCTGTGTAAAACATATGCTGGATAAATTGGTGGTTCATTCCGCTGCGGTGACCCCTGATGAATAAGAGACTAAGCTGAAGGAAAATTATTGAATGAATGAATAAATAAAGAAATAATTCTGCCAGTGCATCAATACTAAGTTTGCTTGAATTAAAGAACGAATAAATTAAAAATAACATTTTGCATATTTAATTAATACTTAAAGGGAACATAGTTTACCTCTTTTTTATGATTTAATATTAATATTATGGTTCTTCTGAGTGTTCCAGTTTAGGTTCAGTTTAAAACACAATTCAGATTGTTTTATTATAATGTGTTAAAAAGTGTCATGTTGGGGGCGTGTCCACAGCTCGCTGATTTATGGGCATGTTGATTCACATGTAAATTAGTTTCAGCTTCCCGCCAACGTAACAAGGAGGCGGGGCCATGAGCTCACCCGCTCTGCGTTTGCAACAGAATCTGACAGGCAGACTCAGAGAAGGAGAGAGAGGATCACCATTCAGTCATACATGTACGACTCGGACACAGACCAAGCAGAGAGTACAAAATCATTTGTGTCTTTGTACAGTTTTACAGCCAACTGTGTGTTAGTTTCAAGTGCCGAGCTTGTACACAGAAACTAATAACCACGCACACTGAATTAACTTTGACTGAGGCACGGGATGCGCCGCTCGAAGCTGCGACACGGCACACCAGACACTCTCTGTGGCGCGGCAGAAACATGAAGTGTCCTGAATCGTCGCGCCACGCATTTTTGAATTCTAAACATAGGTTTCTGCAGCGGTCCGCGGCACCCAGACGTCGACTTGAGTGTACCCTGATAGAAACCGATGTTTAGAATTGTAAAACGCATGCTAGTTAAGATCACAGGGAGCTTCTGTGATCGCGAGAAATGCAAACGGCTGAAGTTAAGGTAGACTCAATGAGAAGTACACATGTTTGCAAACCTACCTAAAGATACAACCAATAATTCCGATTAGAGCGATAATGTGGAGAATATTGCTCTTGTGTTGAGCCCAATGAGCCTTACATCTAAAAATAGAGCTAGCGTGTTCCTTTAGTGATATCGCTTCGACTCACGCTGAAAATGGCGGACGTGAATCAACAAACTGAGGATATGATGACGCGCCTGTCAATCAATATTGGTGGGCGGGGGGGGCCGCTCTCCTACGTAAAGTTGCGGTCGATTTGAAAACAGCTCCAATTGGTCCACCGTTTTTATGTTGTTAAATTGAAAAAAAAGCACTGGGTGTGTTTATATCAGCCCAATATGACGGTCTATACACCATACATGCACATATGTCTGTTCAAACAGCTTGAAAAGTAGATTTTTTACTATAGGTGCTCTTTAAATCATTTAATCATTTTATTTCCAGTAAAATATCTATTTAAAGTTTACCTATAGTGTTCCTTTCTACAACATTTTAACTAAGTGTCTGATGTCCCTATAGTGTATTTGTGTGTGTGTGTGTGCGCATGCATGTGTGTGTGTGCGCGTGTGTGTGTGTTTGTGTGTGTGTGTGTGTGTGTGTGTGTGTGTGTGTGTCTGTGACGTTTCAGCTCAAATTAACCCACAAATAAGGTTCTATAACTTTATGAAACTTACCCTTTTAGGCTTTGATCCTAATTTGGTGACTGCCACTTTAAATGCAAATGAGTGCGCTTTTCAAAAGAGGGCGGAGCTGCAAATGCCTGTGTGTCAGCATAGTGGCAACTCTATCTCTATTGTTCACGAAAAGCTGAAAACAGTATTCATTTGTGCATCTTAAAACTCGACAAGCAGATGGCTGCTTCTCACTCAGGGCTGTTTATGTTAATGAGGGAGAGATTGTCACTAGTGGGTGGGGCTTTCCTTCTCTGATGACACGTACAAATAGAGAATGTCAATCCAAGTGTTTCTGCAGACTGTTTTTATCAAGTCTGATTATAAACAAATAGAATTAATTAATGTTTACCATTAGAGGATGGATACATTCACACACTTCTCACACACAACTGTGGTTAAACCCCTTATAAAAGTGATTTTAGCATAACAGTTCCCCTTTAAACGCAAATCAAGCACTGCTACACACATGTGTGCCAAAATAAACAGTCAGTTTTAAGCTACAGGACTGAGAAACTCCAACTGTAATTCATTATCATCCATGCCGAAGTACGTCCCGGTCCGGATTCTTCTCTGGGAGCGCCTCCTGTGCATAAACACAGCCCATGTGGTGTGTGTGTCGGCGTGACGTTTATGAAAGCTGACACGAGGAAGGAAGTGTCTTGCTGGTTACAGAAAACCATCCCGCTGAAATGAGGCGCTGATCGATTGGGTCTTGAAAGAGCGATCAGTCAGCCTGACTGCTAAATTATGGTTTTATTAGCGTTGAGCCAGACTGACGCTCCACGGGGCGAAGCAGGGCATGATGGGACACTTCCACACGCGCACCAGGCAATAACAGGAGGACTCGCCCATCAGTTCCTCATTCCTTTATTTACTCTCCGATGATCTTTCTGACATGAGTTTATGGTGACTTACTGATGTCATATCATTGCATCATGGGAAATGTAGTGTTTGTAGTATATAGGAACTTGGGTGTGTGTGTGTGTCTGTGTGCATGTGTATGTGTGTGTTTGACTGGAGGCGTCCGGGGAGCAGAAGGACAGCTCTGAATGAAGATTGGCTCTAATCCACTTGCAGCTCAGCAGGGAAACTCAATTGAAGCACCTGAGAAAGTCATTGATTGAATCAAAGGCCGGCGTAGTGGTGACACACACACACACACACACACACACATTCAATCTCACTCAGACACACACACCTCATACACACCTAACACAACACACACTTCTCACACACACTACATAGACACCTCATGCACACTACACACATCTCACACACACACACACACCTTACGCACGTCTCACACACCTCACACTCTACACACTGAACACCCCTCTCACAAGTCACACACAATACACACCCCTTACACTACACAGACACCTTATGCACACTACACAGACCTCACACTACACATGGATGAATACAAGTGTAGATTGGTGGATAGATAGTAATGTAGATCAATAAATACAACAATAGATGGAAAAGAAGGATGGATGATGGATGGATGGATTGATGGATGGATGGATGGATGGATGGATGGATGGATGGATTAATAACATGAATGGATGGATGGATGCAAGTGTATCGTGGTGGATAGATCATCATGTAGATCAATAAGTACAATGGTGGATGGATGGATGGATGGATGGATGGATGGATGGATGCAGGTGTAGAATGGTGGATAGATCATAATGTAGATTAATAAATACAACAATAGATGGAAAAGAAGAAAGGAAGGATGGATGGATGGATGGATGGATGGATGGATGGATGGATGGATGGATGGATGGATGGATGGACGGATGGATGGGTGAAGGGCCAAAATTTTAAGTTATGGATGTATTATTAACATGGATGGATGGATAGATGGATGGATGGATGCAGGTGTAGAATGGTGGACAGATCATAATGTAGATTAATAAATACAACAATGGATGGAAAAGAAGAAAGGACGGATGGATGGATGGATGGATGGACAAATGGACGGATGGATGGATAGATGGATGGCTGCAAGTGTAGAGTGGTGGATAGATCATCATGTAGATCAGTAAATACAATGATGGATGGATGGGTGGATAGATAGATGGGCAAAATTGTAAGGTTGTGGATGGATTAAAGCATGGATGGGTGGATGCAAGTGTAAAATGGTGGATAGATAGTATTGTAGATCAATAAATACAACAATAGATGGAAAAGAAGAAAGGATGGATGGATGGATGGATGGATGGATGGATGCAAGTGTAGAGTGGTGGATAGATCATCATGTAGATCAGTAAATACAATGATGGATGGATGGGTGGATAGATAGATGGGCAAAATTGTAAGGTTATGGATGGATTAAAGCATGGATGGATGGATGCAAGTGTAAAATGGTGGATAGATAGTAATGTAGATCAATAAATACAACAATAGATGGAAAAGAAGAAAGGAAGGATGGATGATGGATGGATGGGCAAAATTGTAAGGTTATGGATGGATTAATAACATTTACGGATGAATGGATGCAAGTGTAGAATGGTGGATAGATAGCAATGTAGATCAATAAATACAACAATAGATGGAAAGGAAGGATAAATGGATCGAGGGAGGAGGGATGGATGGATGGATGCAAGCGTAGAGTGATGATAGATAGAAATGTAGAACAATAAATACAATATTAGAAGGATGGATGGATGGATGGATTTATAACATTGATGGATGGATGGATGGATGGATGGATGGATGGACTTGTAGAGGGATGGATATAATTTTTTCTTCTTATGCAAGTTTGAAAAATACATTTGTCCTGAACTTCATGAACTTCACAAGGGTCTGAATGAAAAATAACACAAAGAAACTTTTAATACTAAATGTCAGTGGGAGGGTCCAAAAAATAATCCGGAACAACTTAATTAGCACATTTTAAGTGCAAGAAACCTTGACTAATACTATATTAAAAGTGCACTGAAAAGTGTAGAATTGGCCTCCTTTAACTAAAGCACTTGTTCCCATTCAGTGGCTTTACTCTCACCGCTGAGAGAGAATTAATTCACCCATTATGGGCCACATAATAAACTGTCACTGGCTCAAAAGCGCAGTATTCACGGGGTAAATTTGAGCAGCTCGACCCACAGCTGCACAGCCTCGGGGCACTTGTAGCCGTCATAATCCACTTGAAAAATAGTCTGGAAATATGTGGGAGAGGACAACAGATCTGCCATAGAAGGAGGCTCATCTTCTCGCCGTATAGCGGAGTAAATGAGAGAGAGAGATGGGATGGAGAGGGCTAATGAGGCTGTCTGGGTCTGTGGAGAGAGCTGGACATGTGACAGATTAAGAGCTGTAATTACAGGGCAGAGAGGCAGAGGGGACGCCGGATTAAGACCTCATAAACAGCATCAGTTGAGTTCTGTGTACGTTTCTATGATGTGTGTGTGTGTATTATGGAAAGGATTAGAAACTCTGTTGATCTTCTCTAGCATCCAAGGTCAGGGAGGATTTTCTAAATCCATGCCAAGGTGTTTTAACTTATGTTAAAGCATTGCTATGGTGATCTCTATGGTTGCTACCACAGTTTTATGGATGGATGGATGGATGGATAGGTGGATGGATGGATGGATGGGTAGGTAGAATAATGGTTGGATGGATGGATGGATGGATGGATGGATGGATGGATGGAAGTGTAGAGTGATTGATAGATCGAAATCTAGAACAGTAATTACAATAATAGATGGATGTATGAATGGATATAAGTGTAAAGTGATGGTGTAGATAGAAATGTACAACAATAAATACAATAGATGTGAGGAGGAAATGAATTGTGGATGGATAAATGGGTGGATGGTGGAAGTGTAAAGTGATGGATATATATATAAATTTAGAACAATAAATATATCAAAATATGGATGGATGGATGGATGGATGGGTGGATGGAAGTGTAAAGTGATGAATAGATAGAAATGTAGAACAGTAAATACAACAATGGACGTAAGAAAGGAATTATGGATGGATGGATGGGTGGGTGGAGGTGTAAAGTGATGCATAGATTCAAATGTAGAACAGTAAATACAACAGTAGATGGAAGAAAGGAATTATGAATGGATGGATGAATGGGTGGATGGATGGATAAATGAATGGATGGATGAATGGGTGGATGGATGGATAAATTGATGGATAAATGGATGGATGGATGGATGGGTGGGTGGAGGTGTAATGTGATGGATAGATTCAAATGTAGAACAGTAAATACAACAATAGATGGAAGAAAGGAATTATGGATGAATGGATAAATGAATGGATGAATGGATGAATGGGTGGAGGGATGGATGGATGGATGGATGGATGATGGAAATGTAAAGTGATGGATATATAGAAAAGCAGAACAATAAATATAACAATAAATGGAAGGATGGATGGTTGAATGGAAGTGTAGAGTGATGTATAGATAGAAATGTAGAACAGTAAATACGCCAATAAATGAATTGAAGAAATGAATTATGGATGGATGGATGTTTGGATGGAAGTGTATGCAGAGTCACTGATTCGATCCAAGACCAACGACGAGATGATCCCAAGGTTTTTTTATATCCTGGACCAGGCCGTATCCTGAGCAGCTTCTGTGATGGTCATGGAGGAGTGGAGAACATGAGACTGTTTCCTGTGACGCTCCAGAGACAGACGAGTCTTCGCTGAGGCCAGCGTCCAGCCTCCGCCACTGAGACTGCAGCTCTGCACAAACGTTTGGCCAGCGGAGAAATTAAAATGGTCGTGCCCAACTGAGTCTAGTTTCTCTCAAGGTTTTTTTTTTTCACTTCCGCCTTTAGTGAAGTTTTTTTTCCCTCTCCGCTGTCGCCACTGGCTTGCATGTTTCGGGATCTGTAGAGCTGCGCATCGTTGGATTTGCTCTTCAGTATTTAGACTCTCAGTAATGATTATTAAACCACACTGAACTGAGCTAAACTGAACTGAACTTAAACACTACAAACTGAACTACACTGTTCCTATTTACTGTGACCTTTTATGTGAAGCTGCTTTGACACAATCTACATTGTATAAGCGGTATACAAATAAAGGTGAATTGAATTGAATTGAATTGAATTGAATTGAATTGAATTGAATTGAATTGAATTGAAGTGTAGAGTGATGGATAGACAGACATGTAAAACAATAGATATAACAATATATGAAAGAATGGGAGGAGGAATGGTTAAATAGATGGAACAATTGATGCAACCATAGAAAAAAAGATGGATGGATAAATGGATGGCTGGAGTAGTAAATATAATAAATAGAATGATGGATTGATGGACAGAGTAGTGGATGGATTTAAATGCGATTATACAAATATGAATACAACAATGAAAGGAAGGAAGGAAGGTAGGCAGGTAAAGGGGGGAGGGAAGGAATGAAGGAAAGATGGATGGAAAGAATAAAACTGATGGGTGGATGGAAGGATGAATGGATGGATGGATGATATTTCATAGATAGAATAGGTATATGAGTATAAAAGTAGGTAAATAGGTAGAATGATACATAGAATAATGGATGGATGGAAAGATGGATGAATGGAAACAATAACACTGATGAATGGATAGATGATATTTTATAGATAGGATATATAAATTTCAGTGGAATAATGGGGAAAAGGGTAGAAAGATAAATAGAACAATAGATGGAAGGATGAAAGGACGGATGCATGAATAGATGGAACAATGTATATATAAAATAATGATGGATGGATGGATGGATGAATATGTAGAAGGATGGTTATATTGCTAAACAGACATTGGAAGAAAGAAAAGATAAGAAGGAACAATGGATGAACAGAATGATAGAATGAAGGATGGACTGATGTGAGCATGTATATACGCAGCAGCATGCAGCCAATGGAGCCTCTCAGCAAGAAGAGTGGAAGCCACTATTTAATCCACATTTCTAATCCTGTTTGAGGAAGCTGTATATTAGGGGAGATTATAACTGGGGTGGGCAGAGTATATGAGATCTTAATAATTCTCTTCACCTCCCAAACATTTATAAGCTAAAGCAAATCAACAAGCACATCAGATCAACCACTCACCAACACTCTGTTTGCTTTAGGAAATACACTCCTTTATAAAAATCACTTTTTTATCCTCCACTACTTCTGTCACCACCGTCAGACTTCAACAAAGGCTCATAAAACAATGGCTGGTTGTGTAATGAAAAGCTGATTGGGAAGAGTCTGGCAGAGCGGTTTATTGTCAGCCTGTTCGTGGCACATGCGTCTGATGAAGTTGTAATTGCGTTGACCTCTTCTGTGTGTCAGTATATGTGCTGTTTTATCAGGCAAGATAAGTCAGCAGCTCCAGACTTCATTGAATGTCTCATGTAAATTAAAGAGTCCTTCCCAAACGCAGTGGGAGATCCCACAGATGTCCAGAACTGATGTCCATATGTCCCCCCTGTTGACGTACAGGTCAAAAATGACCTGTGCACCATTTTAACAGCAAAATAGCTCATTTTTGCAGCATAAAATTTAAGTGACTTTTAGAAGTGACCCATATAAACAGATTTTTACATCACAAAAACTACTGGCATACAGATACACACTCAACCCCCGCCCCCAAAGCACACACAATAAGACTATACTACTTTATTTTAATAGGTTTAGTGAAGGTGGGCCATTTTTGACCCAAAGGACGAACAGTGTATACTAGAGATGCAACAGTTCTATGTAAAAAAAGTATCACCCCGTTTTCTGAATCTGCGGTTCAGAATGTGCATTATTATTATTGATTAGATGACCAAAAGTCCTGCCTTTGTATGCTTGTGATTACTTTTGACATGTCTGTGACCTGTCCAATCACCTCTTAGTATGTAAATCTGTTGTTGACATCACGTTTCCCCATGTGTGTCTGTGTGTGTGGAGTTTCTGAGAGTTTAGCATGGCAAGTGAAGGAGAAATTCAGGCACAAAAGCATAATGAATGTTGTTCGTTATTGTTGTTGCAAAGATAGCCTAGATCAGTGGTGTCTAACGGGCAGATCGAAATCCGTGTCCAGACACAGAAGCATCCCATATGGACCCAGACATACAGCCAAAAGAGGTCGTGCAGGCCTATTACTGCAGTCGCGCTCCCGCTGGATGTTCTTCCACACCTGATCACTCCCGCTATTTATTCACTCTGTTTACCAGCTGTCTGCTAAGAACAGTTTTCTTCTCGATTGGCTATTCCTGCTTAAGCAAAGAGAGTGTTTGGCTCTTCTCTCTTAATTAAGTTTCATTCACTATGATGGTGCTGATAAGTTGCCTTGGTAATTCAAGTATGATGTAAACAGAAGTAACCAATAGTCTAAAAGTGCTCAATTATTAAGATGTTCACATCATTATTATCAGTAACAGTTTATTTTGATGGTCCATTTGAGTATTAGTAGACTGTCTGCTTAATATCTGCTGATACTGCTGCTAAACAGACATTTAACTGACTATAAGAAACTTTGCAAATGCATGTCAACCTACTCTAACCCTAACCTAACAGTCTACTTATAATCTAATGAGAATCAGTTGGGATGTAGATGAAATGTAACTTAAATTCAACAAACGGACCGTCAAAATAAAGTGTGACCTTAATATCTGCATAATAGTTTGAGACTGTTGAGTCAAGATGTAAAACAGAAAAGGGGGAAGTTTACGCTGTTTCTCTCTTTATTTTTCTTTTTTTCTTTCAGGCTGTATGTAGTATTCAGAAATGCTTGTTATTGGCGACACCAGTGGGCATTTAGTGAACTGCAGCCAGCAAGTGACTGAAGTGGCATTTACACTAATGCATGTTTCTGTTTCATGAAGCATTCACTTTGTCATGGTTATGCCTGGCAAACTACTCTGGCATGGATTCGCAAAATTAGACAATTCCGAAAACACTGAAGACCCCATTTTTGGTTTGGAGAGGCCGGTATTCTGGTTCAGTATAGATAGACCAAAATGCAAACTAGATGGACCAAAAAGTGTGCAGGCGTGGCTATCCATTATCAAACAGAGTGTTTGTTTGCCATCCCAGCAGGCACCTTGATGTCAAAATGACATAAAAAAAAGTCAAAAATGCAAATTTATTTGATGTGAGTTGACTACCTTGAAGTCAAAACAACATCAAATAACACTGGCTTCAAAAAACTCATCAATGTTTTGTTTTTTGAAAAAAAGAGTGTATTTTTTTGCATGAATGTTTTGTTTATTTTTTTTTTTTTGCATTGTTTGTAGTTAGTAACATTTAATAATAAAGCAAGAAAACCTCTGCTAAAGGTGCAAGAAAAATAAATCAGCTTGAGGATTAAAAGTAAATGTCTTCTTCTTCTTCTTCTTCTTCTTCTTCTTCTTCTTCTTCTTCTTCTTCTTCTTCTTCCCAGGAGTCTCCGGGTAGTCCTCCTGTGCGTCTGAAATCTCCACGAGACGAACACGAGCGGCGGATCTCACAGTCTCTGTATCCCGAGAGTCCTGATGACAAACACACACCACGATCCACCATGAAGGCCAGAATGATGGGTAAGTGCATTCAAACTCTCCTTTAAGAGCCTCAGGTGGCCCTGCTGACTTAAAGTATTGCTCTGAGGTCAAGATAGGACTTTTACACACAATGCACTATAAAAAAAATACAAATATATAAAAGATGTAATATCCATGACATCACCCATAGGTATCTGTAGATTAGATTACATTCAGCTTTATTATCATTACACATAAACAAGTACAAGGCAAGCAATGCAGTTTATGTCTTACCAGAAAACCAAAAAACTGTGCCCATATGGTCAAAATGTACTGGTATTGCTATACATGTGGGGACATTTGATGCGTACAGTGCAGGGAATACAAAGTACACAAACACACACACATACACACTTGTACAGCTCTCTTTATGGTGGTTTGCCATAGAGGTAATGATGTTTCTACTAAACAAACTGTATATTCTCTCTCCCAAACCATAGCCTTAAACCGATCCTCACCAGAAACAATCTGCATTTTTACATTTCTAATATACTTAATTCTGTCTGACATATAAGCATGTTTACTAATGGGAAACTCGATTTTGGTCCCTACAGTGACACAAGTCTCCATGAGTCTGCGTGCATTCAGGTTTAAGTCCCCACTGGGATATAAAAACAAGTACACACACACTCTCACACACTGCATTTGTAAATGGGGGTTAATGTCATTTTTAAGCCCCCGTGCCTCATTCAGCAGGACTCTTTCAAGTCAGTCCTGATTTTGCTCAAGCTCAGCTCCGGTTTTCCTCCTGCCAGACAATTGGAATCGGCAGAGCAATCCATTCACCGTCACGCTCCTCATTTCACAATCCACTGCTCAGTCCTGAACAATACACTCTTTAGTGTCTGATGCAGACCATCATCTTTCATCCTTCTTTTATACCTTCTCCTCCTCCTTCTGCATCCTCCTGTTCTAACCTCGTCTAATGTGTGTGTGATGATGATGAGTCAGTCGGTGACGTCTTACTTTACACATCAGTGACACATGCAGTTCAGTTTTTTATTGGTTTAGTCAAGACAAGGCAAGTTTATTTATATAGCACATTTAATACACCATGGCAAAGTGCTTTACATAAACGAGAATAAAAGAAAAAAGACAATAAAAACAGCAACGAATATTAAAATGTGTTAAAACAGGTTTTAAAGGAATGAAAAAGAAAAGAAAGGCATGATAGTGGGATCTGCGGGACGTAGCTCAGTGCTCATTCAGTAAAGGCACAGCTAAACAGATGTGAACGTGCCTAATGTTGGAGCACATCTGATCCTTTCTGGAGCTGATTCCAGCAGTAGGGGGCGCTGTTAGTAGCTGAAGGCCGATTCACCCTGCTTTGAACTCTTGGAATTTCTAATTTAGTGTGTTTTCACACTGCTTCATTTAGTTCGGTTGAATCGCACTAGAGTTGGTTTTCCCTCTTGGTGCGGTTCACTTAGGCAGGTGTGAATGTAGCAATCGTACTCGAGTGAGCACCAAAAGCGGACCAAAAAAGCATATTGAGACCACCTCTTCAAGGATTCAAATGAACCCTGGAGTGGTTCCTTAATGGTGAGAACATGATCCGAACTAGAATAGACCTAACTGCAAAGTACTGAGCCTTTTTGGACTAATCCAGCTTCCGTAGTCTGATGCGCTGTGCATTATGGGATGTGGATGAAAAATATTTGTTGAGAGAAAACAATTTTAAACGGAGAGAGAGAGAAGGAAAAACATTACCTGATGGATCGTTGGTTTTTCCAGATGATGACCATGTTGCAGTGTAGCTAAATGAATTCACGCCTCCTCCTGAAGTGACTTGCGATGTGCCTTCGCCATTTGCAATTCATTAAAACATTGTTTTCCAGCAGCAGCCACGCTTTATTCTCGAAATGTATTGTACAGAGATGTATACAAACTATATAGCATACTATGAGCAGGGAGACAATCAGCCAGCACAGTCATCCCTCCATAGTAAGAAGCGTCATTCTGTGTCTGCCGGTTTGTTTACTTGCGAGAGTTCCATTGGCATTTTCCCGCACGTTAATTCTGACCAATAGAAAAGCAGTTTAGGAAATACGTTCAATAACATCTAGCCAATGAGTGATGTGGATTTTGTCACATGACTGCATTTTGGTTCTTTTCAACTGGTTCGGACCAAAGCGATCAGTGTGGTGTGAAAAGGACCCAAAACGACAGAGAAATGCTGCAATGTGTCATTTGTTTCCCTTGGTCCAGATCAAATGAACTGAACCACAGATGTGAAAGCACCCTTAATTGATCCTAATGATCTGAGTGATCTGTTATGTTTGTATTCAGTGAGCATATCTGTAATGTATTGAGGTCCGAGGCCAGGGATGGGCAAACTCGATCCTGGAGGGCCGGTGTCCTGCATAGTTTTGCACCAACCCTAATCAAACACACCTGCTCGTAGCTTTCTAGTGATCTTGAAGACACTAATTAGGGTGTTCAGGTGTGTTTGATTAGTGTTGGAGCAAAACTCTGCAGGGACACCGGCCCTCAAGGATCGAGTTTCCCCATGCCTGTCCTAGGCCATTTAGTGATTTATAGACAAGTAGTAATACTTTAAAATCGATTCTGAATGTAACTGGGAGCCAGTGTAAAGACCTGAGGACAAGTGTGATGTGCTCTGATTTTCTGGTTCTGGTCAGAATCCTGGCAGCGGCGTTCTGGATGAGCAGCAACTGTTAGATTGGAAAGGCAAGTGAGGAGTCCATTACAGTAATCCGCCCTGCTGCTGATAAAAGCATGAGCAAGTTTCTCACTGGGAACAAAGCATCTAATTCTTGCAATGTTTTTGAGATGATATTATGCTGATTTACTAACTACTTTGACATGACTACTGAAAATCAGATCTGACTCCAGAATAACACCAAGATTCTTGACCTTATTTTTATTGTTTGACCCCTAGAGCCAAGATACACATTCATCTTGTTAATTTGTTTTTTTTTATTGTTTTACACAATGTCAATTTTACACTTATATTTAGTGAGAATTGCAATAAAGCAAGAAAAACAATATTATAATTACATATGATCTTACTTTTTGCGAGGTGGTGAAGTTTTTTTATTCTGGTTGTTGTTGTTGTTTTTAAGATGTGCATCTGACAACATTTTATAATAAATGTCTAAACTAGGGGATTTTTTGTTTATTTATTTTGTTTTAATATCTTTTTTCTGTTGTGGCTCGCTGTGTTTTCATGTTTTTTGCATGATTTTTGTTTAATTTTTGCTTTTGCTCGTCATTTTTTTCTTCCTCCTTTTCTGACCACGTCTAATGTGTGTGTAATGATGAGTCAGTCGGTGACGTCTTTATCCATCAGTGTCAAATACACTTTTGCATTTTTGTTGTAATTGTATTGACATTGCTGTATGGGAAGTACTGCAGCACGCTGGAAATGACGGAGGTGATTATTGATTAAATGTAAGCATCAAGGTCCGTTTGAAATCACTGGTATTCACAGCGCATTTACATTAATACTCATTTAGCAGATGCTTACAAATGAGGAACCAGCACATGTTAAGACAAATCCTAGTTAGTCAAATTGCAGTATACAGTAAATGAGGTAGAATGAAGAGTATGCATTTGAGTATTCTTTCTGTCTATCCATTTATCTGTCTATCGTTCTATCTATCATCCTGTCTGTCTGTCTATCTATCTGTTTGTTGTTCTATCTATCTATCTATCTATCTATCTATCTATCTATCTATCCATCCATCCATCCATCCATCCATCCATCCATCGATCCATCCATCCATCCATCCATCCATCCATCCATCCATCCATCCATCCATCCATCCATCCATCCATCCATCCATCCATCCATCCATCCATCCATCCATCCACCCACCCATCCATCCATCCATCCATCCATCCATCCATCCATCCCCGTCCGTCCGTCCGTCCGTCCGTCCGTCCATCCATCCATCCGTCCATCCATCCCATCTGTCTGTATTATCTCTCTATCTATCGTTCTATCTATCTATCTATCTATCTATCTATCTATCTATCTATCTATCTATCTATCTATCTATCTATTTTTCTATCTATCCAACCATCCATCCATCCATCCATCCATCCACCTCTCTATCTGTCCATCTGTCTGTATTATTGTTATTCCTTGAGTATTGTTAGTACTACATGACAACAGTGCTTATGGACAGTGATATTTACATGTACTACTACTACTAATAAAAATAATAATAATACAGTTTTTCTCAGTGGCTTTGGTGCATTTCTCACAACACTATTTACATTTGCACAACAGTTCATGCTTTTCTCAAAACAATTAGGACCAACTGCAAAACTTAGTGGATAACCTGCAAAACCTTGTCACTTGCTCAAAATGGAGAGCTCACTCCTCAAAGGCAAGTATTGATGTCAATGAAAGTGTCAGTGTCGTCAAGATGAAAGTCCTGACACCATCGTTTATGACCAAGACAGTCAAATGGCTTTGTCATGTTTTCATTAGGACAGTTTACTCTATACATTTCTTCCAATGCAAAAAAAGTCAGATTTTGGTGACATGTCCTGAAAATACTCAAGACATCACTGTATACTATTTGCACAGCCATTTGAAAACTCCAGTAAAGTACAGTAAAGTATCTGAGTACAAGACACTGAATATGCATGTCTCACATTTTTTACTACATTTTTTCTGTCTAATTTATTCACAGCAAAAGAATAAATACACCCTTATTTACCACAAACATAAACTTCCTTTGTGTAGAGCTGTGCACAACTTTAAACAATACTGCAGTACATGTTGGAACTGAACCTACAACATACACAGGTCTGTTAACCGTTCATCAAATTGTTCAATTTAGAAGACATTTTCAGGAAAAAAAAAAAAGATTTACACATTTTTAAAAAAATTGCTTGACAGATTTTGACAACTAGTTCAAGATTTGTGTATGTAATGACTCCAGTAATGAAATGAGGACTATTAGTTTTATATGGAATGACTTTTCAGCATTCACAAGTTAAGTTAGCTTTGACTGGCATGACATAAGCAAATGAGAATGTAATAAAACAGCAAAGAGTTGTATGAAAGCAATTGATGCATGTCCAAAAGCATTTGCAATTTGTTGGAAGGAATGAGAAACTGCTACCATAATGTGCACAGATGACTAAATGTTTTGAGAAATGCATTAACTGTTGTGCAAATGTCAATAGTGTTGTGAGAGATGCACTAAAGTCACTAAGAAAAACTGTAATAATAATAATAATAATAATAATAATAATAATAATAATAATAATAATAATAATAATAATAATAACTCCTCGTATTTGTGTTACTATTTTATAAGTGTTACTATATTATGACAATCAGAATCAATAATAAAATATAATATCATCTCAGAACACAGCGTTCCATCTCTCACCTTGTCTCTCTACATTTTGCTCGTCTTCACTTCTCACTCTGTCCTTGTTGCTTTTGCTCAAATGTGCACATTGACATTTTCTCCTTCTCAAAGCACAAGAGCGAGCGTTCCCCAGAAACGGGAACACTTCTCGAAATGCAGCACTTCAGAGAGTTTAGCTCGACATCTCCTCCGGAGGAAAGTTAAAACGGCAAAAGTTTGGGAAAGTTTACCTCGGGGATGATAATAGCACCCTTCAGCTATTGTCGGCCTGACATATTGTCATATGTCTCATAAACTGCATTTTTATTTTTTATTTTCTGCCACATGCACCTGAGAATGGTTTCGCCACTTGTCAGTCACTTGCATGACATGTTATTTTTTTTTTATCTGTGCAAACATGAAATACACATGAAATAGGCCATTACTGACTTCTGGACTGACAGAATGTGCTTGATGTGTGGACGTGTGTCTGTTTGTCAGAGGTCAGTTTTTTTCTCTCTCCGCAAACGCTGCTCATTTGCTGTCAGTCTGGAAGTGCAGACGAGGCACAGGTTGAGCTACAAGGTTAGTCAGATAATGTCACCTTGCATGGCTGTTATGACAGCTTTGGATGAGGAATGAAGCCCTTAAGCTTAAAAACAGACTCAAATGAGAGACAAGTAAAATGCTATATATATAAATTGGTGGCTGATGTTTTGGGGTAAACTTTATGTGACATGACAGATAAGATAAGATAAATGAATGATTTAATTTAAGATTTAAAAAGTGCAAAATAATACACTATAAATATAACAATAATTGTTTTTTGCCTGATGAAATAAGAATGTCCTAGACATTTGATGTACTGTTGAAAAACAGGTATTGCTAACAAAATTAAAGAAAACTGGCGAATGAACGAATTCAGAGCAGAAATGAGACACGCCCTGACAGCCCCACCCCAAATGACTGATAGCCCCGCCCTAAAGAACTTATAGCCCCGCCTAAATCACTGATAGTCCTGACCCAACGGACTGAGAGTCCAATCCTAAATGACTGATAGTCTCACCCTAAAGAACTAATAGCCCCGCCCCAAATGACTGATAACCCTGCCCTAATGGACTGATAGCCCCGCCCTAAATGACTGATACTCCCACCCTAACGGACTGATATTCCCACCCTAAAACTCTGATAGTCCCACCCTAAGGAACTAATAGCCCCGCCCCAAATTACTGATAGTCTTGCCCTGAATGACTGATAGTTTCAACCTAACAACTCATAGCCCTACCCTAAATGATTGATAGTCTAACCCTTACGAACTGGTAGCCCCACCCTAAATGACTGATAGTCCCTCCCTAAAGAACTAATAGCCCTGCCCCAAATGACTGATAGACCTGTCCTAAATTACTGATATTCCCACCCTAAATGACTGATAGCCCCACCCTAAATGATTGATAGTCCCGCCCTAAAGAACTAATAGGCCTGCCCCAAATGACTGATAGCCCTGCCCTAAATGACTGATAGTCCCACCCTAATGGACTGGTAGCCCCACCCTAAATGACTGATAATCCTGCACTAAATTACTAATAGCCCCACCCTTAATGACTGAAAACCCCGCCCTAAATGACTGATAGTCCCACCCTAAAGAACTTATAGCCCTGCCTTAGACGACTGATAATCCTGCCCTAAAGAACTAATAGCCCCACCCCAAATGACTGATAGCCCCGCCCTAAAGAACTTATAGCCCTGCCCTTATTTATACCTCAATTTGCAAAAAGCCATTTTTAATTGTTTCAGATACACATAAAATCATCCATATTCTGATATTTTCTCGTCTAGAATACTGTAATCCACTCTGCTATGGAATATTTGTGTGTGTGTGTGGATTTATTCGATCATTTCTGCGGGACCACTTATATTGAAATGGTGAAAAAGAATAATTGAATAAGAATAGATATTGCACATGAGGGCTAATAATTTTGCCCTTAGCTGTATATATAAAGAGACAGCAGGACATGTAGTATCTATCTAAATAATTAAATAAATACATACATTTGACATACCATTTAGAGGCAGTAATGATTATTTTCTCTGACAGGCTTTGTATCACAGGCAGCAAGCCAGGATCCACCAGTGCAGAGCTCTGCGTTTGACATTTCAGACAAATCACGTCCTAAATGACACACACACACACACACACACACAAAAACAGTATTTGAAATGTGATCTGACCTTTCCGACTGACATACATTTCCAAAAATCAGATTTTAATTGGTTTTCAAACTGCATACAAATGATTCCATGTCATATTCTGCTTTTCAGATTGCAGGAAAAACCCCGAGCACATTCAGGTCTCATCTTTCCTTGTCACACACAGCAAATTCAGCTTCCTCCACTGTAAAAATATATCCGTAAATTAGCAGCTGTCCCTATTTTGTCATTCATGTTGTTATTTTAAACCCCCCCCCCACATTTATTTATGCTTTTGAATTGCATTGTGGGAGCTTGATCTTTCTTCCAGCAACCTTTAACCTTGAGAAGTGTGAAAAGGTGAACATTCTTAATAGCTTAAAGTAGTGGCGAGGCCAGAAATTTTAAATTGGGTGGACTGTGTTGAAATAGGGTGGACCTCTGTGCCTACTCTTAAACTAAGTGTAAAATAACTACTATCGGATGTCATTTTTTAGCAAAAAAAAAAGCATTCACTATATAATAGACAGCATGTCTTATCATTCCAAATGTAAAAGCAAAAATACAGATTTTCCTTAATTTTTCTATCCCACTTTATGAAATTAGCAAAAGCAGGCAGAAGTATATTGAATTAAGCCTGTTTATGCATAAAGTTTAGATGTTTAATAACCGCAAATAATTGACATACACTCAGCGGCCACTTTATTAGGTACACTTTACTAGTACCAGATAGGACCCTTTTTTGCCTTCAGTACTGCCTTAATCCTTCGTGGCATAGATTCAACAAGGTACTGGAAATATTCCTCTGAGATTTTGGTCCATATTGACATGATAGCATCACGCAGTCGCTGCAGATTTGTTGACTGCAGATCCATGATGCCAATCTCCCATTCCACCACATCCCAAAGGTGCTCTATTGGATTGAGTTCTGGTAACTGTGGAGGCCATTTGAGTTCAATAAACTCATCGTCATGTTCAAGAAACCAGTCTGAGATGATTCATAAAGGGATGGACATGGTCAGCAACAATACCCAGGTAGGCTGTGGCGTTGACATGATGCTCAATTGGTACTCTACTGAAAAACCAGCTTAAACCAGCCTAGGCTGGTTGGCTGGTTTTAGCTGGTCGACTAGCCTGGTTTTAGAGGATTTTTGGCCTTTTCCATGCTGGTTTCCAGCCATTTTCAGCCTGGTCTTAGCTGGTCAGGCTAAAACCAGCTTGACCAGCCTAGCCAGGCTGGAAACCCAGCCAAAACCAGCTATGTCCAGCTTAAACCAGGCTGGTCAAGCTTGTTTTAGCGGGATTTAGCTGGTCATTTTCCTGCCTGACCAGCTAAGACCAGGCTGGAAATGGCTGGAAACCAGTCTGGAAATTGCCAAAACCCCTCTAAAACCAGGCTGGTCAACCAACTAAAACCAGCCAACCAGCCTATGCTGGTTTAAGCTGGATTTTCCAGCAGGGTACTAATGGACCCAAAATGTAGCTTGTGATAGTACATTCTGCTAGCAAATAGTTTGAAATTTGGTTAGCTTCCACACTTGATTCAGATAATAGTTTAACTTATAGTTTAGCAATTTGGCTAACAGTTTTAATGGGCTTATGGTTATAAGTTTAGATTAGCATGATAATACATAGTAGCACTTTTAACATGTACACCACAGTGTGTTATGCAGTAAATTAGCTTGTGATTTAGTCTGTGAATTAGTTAGTGATTTGGTTTGTTTACTTGCAATAATTGTGTTTCAGCTACAATTTGGCTCGACATAAGCTATAGCTTGTGATTTAGTTAGCAGTTTAGTTTAGATTCAGTTTAGAATTGATAGCATTTACCTAGCCATTTGTTTGAGATTTGGTAAGTTTAGTTCATGATTTAGCGATTTGACTGATAGCTTGATTGGTTTGGCGACTACCTAGTAATGAAGTGATCCAGTTGGCTATTTAGGTTGCAATTTAGCATAATTTAGCCACATGACTGAACAGTCTGCGTTATGGCTAATGATAAAGCTTGTGATTTAATTACCAATACCCCTAGCCATGTAGTTTGGTTAGCATTTACATAGCATTAATTTTGCGATTCAGCTATGATTAGTATTTAGCTTGCGATAGTATATACTGCAAGCAATTGGTTAGAGATTTGGTTAGCTTCCAGACTTGTGATTCAGATAATAGTTTAGCTTATGATTTAGCAGTTTGGCTAACAGTTTGATTAAGCTTGCCAAGTAATAAAGCTAAGTGATTCAGTTGGTGATTTCACTTGCAATTTAGCTTGATTTAGCCACATGACTGAACGGTCCATGTTGAGACATTTAGATGGAGTTCTGGAAATTAGCTTTAGCTTCTTCCAACACATTTAAGGAGAACAACGACAAACATTACAGAGTATGTAGATCTGCACGGTCAAAAATCGTTTCCCTTCGTCGTGCATGGAAATTCTGGATTCTTGTACACTCAGATTGCACTCAGTGTCACCTGAGCCAGTTAAACCCAGTTAATGTGACACACACAGTGACTTTCCCTGCCGCTTTAGCTGATGTGCTGTACCAGTGTAAATCTGCCCTTCACAACTGTTGAACAGCAGCCTGTAAGTGTGTGTCAGTAAAGGTTAACCCCATTAAACAGCGCAAATAGGCTCCAAAAAATGGCCTATGCGGGTACATTAGTGTAAAATGAGGTTTGTGTGACTTCTGCTTGCTGGAGACTCTCACTGGCCATATTTGAGGAATACTCCGAGTGAATCTGCCTCTGAATGACTGTCATTACAGCCGTGAAGGCCTTGTGCACTTGAGCTAATCATAGTGGCTGAACGGTCCAGTGTGGAGAGAGTTCTGGAAATCTGCTTTAGCTCTTTTTAACACATTTAAAGCAAAAATAAGTCACTGCATGCCTATAGGATACTTTAATAAGGCAGTTTGGATTAGCATGATGATAAATATTAGCATTTTTAACATTTACAACACAGTATATCAGTCTTTTAGTAACTTCTTTGAATGCCAGCTTGTGCTAAATGTTAGAAGCTAATGATTAAGCGTCTGATTTGCTTAATGTTTAGCTATCTATATTCCTTGTATTTAAAAAAGGTTATGTACTAAATTAGCTTGTGATTTAGTCCATGATTTAGTGATTCGGTTAGTGATTTGGTTTGTTTACTTATGGTTACCCGTATAGCTTGTCATTTACTTAGCAGTTTAGCTAGTGATTCAGTTTAGATTTGGTAGCATTTAATTAACAATTCATTTGAGATTTGGTTAGCATCAAAATGCTAGTTTAGTTTGTGTTTTAGTGATTTGGCTAATAGTTTCATTGGGTTCACAGTCACCCAAAGTAATAAATCTAGAGATTCGGTTGAAGATTGAACTTGTTATTTAGCTTAATTTAGCCTAGGCTGGTTTTAGCATGGTTGACCAGCCTGGTTTTTGAGGGGTTTTGACCATTTCCAGGCTGGGTTCCAACCATTTCCAGCCTGGTCTTATCTGGTGGCAGCTGGTTTTGACCGGGCTCCCAGCCTGGCTAAGCTAGTCAAGCTGGTTTTAGCTTGTTTTTCTAAATAATATGTCAAAATTAAGTGAGTTGTTCCTTAAAACAAGCAAAATAATCTGCACTGTAATTAAATATCTGTAAATTAGCAGTTTACTTAATTTAGTGATTAATATTTTTATATTTTTTCCTGTTTATTTCTGCTTTTGAATTAAATTATAGGATCTTGATCTTTCTTCCAACAACTTTTAACCTTGAAAAGTGTGGAAAAAGCTGTGGCAACCTCTGATTAATAAAGGGATCAAATAAGCCGTAAAGAAAATTGATGATTTTTTTTTAATTTGCAGTGTTGTGTTGTATATTACGAAACAAATCCTTGTAATAAACTGCCAGTATGTTTTCTGTTATTTTGCAAACTTATTTCTCTATATATCATTTCTTATACATTGAAATATGTATATAGATTGCCAATAAAAGTCACTTTGCTAAACTAAAAAGTAGAATTTTCAACATAAAAAGTCGACAGAGCAGAGATCAACATCGTAAAATGCAATTCACAACTGTAAATAAACCAGAAACACTTTGAATCATAAAATACAGAAGCTGTTCATTAACAGATGTTTTTCTCAGGATGCCAAAGGAGAAAAAGCAACAACAACAAAAATCTAACTGAACATCAAATTGAAAAATAAGATTATATTACAGATTATTTGGTTTGGAAAATCTCACTTAATTTGGCCATATTATGTCTTAAAGCAAGACTATTGTTTGCTTGTCTTAAAAACACTTCTTGATTTAAGAATATTTAGATATTTGGACTAGAAACAAGACGAGTAGTTAAGAAAAGCATTTTATGCAGCGATAGTGATAAATAGACTTTATATCCAGTCTCTGTGAGTGAGTTTGTCTCTTGTTTCCAATCCAAATATCTAAAAATTCTTAAACCAAGAAGCCTTTTCTAGACAAGCAAAACATACTGTCATGTTTTAAGAAATAATATGTTAAAATTAAGTTTTTCTTTAAAACAAGCAAAACAATGTACTGTACATGCTGTATGGGGTAAGTAAAAGAGTCTTGCATCATAGGGAAAAACTAGATTATTTTACTTACCCCATTGGCAGATTGTTTAGCTTGTTTTAAGGAAAAACTCTCCTACTTTTGCCATATTATGTCTTAAAGCAAGACAAAATTGTTTGCTCATCTAGAAAATGCATCTTGATGTAATTATTTTTATATATTTGGACCAGAAACAAGACAAAAACTCTAATTAAGAAAAGCATTTTATACAGTGAGAGCAATTAAAACTATATTATATCCACTCTCTAAGTGAGATTTTGTCTTTTTTTTGTCCAAATATCTAAAAATTCTTAAACCAAGAAGCATTTTCTAGACAAGCAAAACGTATTGTCTTATTTTAAGAAATAATATGTCAAAATTAAGTGAGTTTTTCCTTAAAACAAGCTAAATAATCTGCCAATGGGGTAAGCAAAACAGTCTTACATCAAATAGAATTATTTCACTTACCCCATTGCAGATTATTCAACTTGTTCTAAGCAAAATCTCACTTAATTTTGGCTTATTGTTTCGTAAAACAAGACAAAATTGTTTGGACATCAAGAAAATGCTTCTTAATTTAATTAGTTTTAGATATTTGTACTAGATACAAGACAAAAAAATCAAAGTAAGAAAAGCATGTTATGCTGTGAGAGAGATAGAAAGACTTTATATCCACTCTCTGTGAGTGAGAATGATGGGCGGGGCTATAAACCTGACAGTATTGCACCATCACATTGATTGGTCGCCATGGCTGTCAGTCAGATTGATTGGCGGTTCTGTCAGCGCGAGGGCTGCTGGCTGTGAAAGCGTGTGAAGATGTAGTATATACACTCAGCCTTACATCAATCTAACTGGCAGAGTGAATCTTTCAAGTCTGCTACTACGGGCTACTTGTCAAGGTGTAATGCAGCAGGTGGCAGATTCACTTCTTAGCCTGAATCAAAGGTGTTTTTCTTCTCACCGTCGACTTTTAGCCAGGACTTTGAGGGTTGTTTAAAACAGTGATTATTTTAAGAATAAATGATTCAGGTTCTCGACAGTAATCAAGCGTTTCTTTGATGTGGAGTGCATTAGCAGTCCTGCTCGCTGTGAGAACATCTTTGGGCCGATTGAAAAGTCCAGCCAGTGGCAGAATATCATACTGTGTCGCAAATTGAGGACCCGTCGAGTACTTCTGGACGTGCTGTTTTGCAAAAGGACCTGTTAATGAAAGAATGGACAGAACAAAGGGATGTGGACCGGTGAGGTTTTTGTGTGTGGCCAGAGAAAAAAACACTTCACTTTCTGTGACAGCATTTACTGACCATGACTATTTCTTACTGGCATTTCTTGTGGATTAAATTGTTTTTCCGTGATTTTTTTGTTGTGGTGAAGAGTGTAAAAAGCAAGTTAATTACAGCAGAGTATTCAAACTCAAAGATTGTAGACATTTTATTTTATTTTGCATTTACATGTTAGTTCTGTGCTGTGGATGTTTTATTACTATTAATTATTTATTAGATACACATTAAAAAATGCTGGGTTCCACACAATCAATTTGTGTAGAGATAACATGAAGCAGTTAATTTAACGTATTCGTTTTTATAGATTTAAGTGGATTGATCTTAAAACAATTAGGTTCCCCCCCCCCCCCCCCAAAAAAAAAAAAACTCAAGAATTGTGTTTTCAGCTTATTTTATGAATGTGGCTTAAACAAACAGCAAACATCTTATTTTAAGTGTACATTTATGATAGTAAATTGTGCACATATTGTAAAAAAATTCAAATAATTAATAACATTTAAGTTAATAATTAAAATAATACATTTCTAAGTATTAAAAATCATTTAATTAATGATATAATATAATTTATAGTATTTCAATTAAACAAAAATACAAATTTTTTCAATTTTAAGAATAGCTACACCAAAAACATTGTCATAGTTTTTTTTTTTAATTTTAATAAGCTGATTTGCTGCTCAAGAAACTTTTTTCCCAATATATTATCAGTGTATAAAAAAGCTGCTCATATTTTTGTCTTGTTTTTAGTCAGAAACTCTTAAATTTAGACGAGCAAAAAAAAACTTTTCTTGTTTTTAGAAATAATAAATGAAATAAAAAAACTTAGGAAAAACTCTCTTAATTTGTGCTAATTCTTTCTGAAAACAAGACCATGGGCCCTATCATACACGGCGCAATACAGTGCACGATGTGTATGGTGCAATTTGTTGCTATTTTTAGACCAGCGCAACTGTAATTTTCACTTTTTGCACCACGTTGTTTAAATAACAAATCCATTTGTGCCACTTTGTGGACTCATAAGTGTGCCGGTCTATAGAGGAGGTGTGTTAAGGCGCATTGTTGGCGCATGGCTATTTTGAGGAACTGAAATAGACCGCGTCATTAGCTCTAAAGCCCAGCGCAGAGTTTTTTCATTTAAAGAGCCTACGCTTACACATTGCCTACTACACACAGTATGTACAGCAATACACAAATATCTTTCAATATGACAACAAATTAAAAAATAAAACGTGACAAAAATTATTATTTTGTACAAGATTATAAAAGTCTCCATGCCTCCTTCACATCGGGGGTTTGGAATCCAGCTCTGTTGTAGTCTGTTTGTTAAAGACAATTTGCATTAGTATAATGTTATTATTATTAGCAGTATCAGCTATTATATGCATATTTATATTTGTTTTAATATAAACAAAAAAAGATTTGTCCACCTGTGGGGTTTTGGAGACGTCTGCATCCCCATATGGGGCATAAGAACAGGACGTGTGTTTGGATATAACTAAGTTTTTGACCACACTTCATTATTATTGTTCATTTATTCCTTTGCTGGAGATTAGAACTGAATTTAGAAATAGTTTCAAACAAATTTTTGCTTTTAACAAAGAAAATTAAAAAATGTAGGCTAATGGATGTCTTGAATGGAGTGAATTTCCACCGTTTCCTTACTCCACCAAAGTAAAGGAGTAAAGTAAAGAGAAAGTAAAGAGGCTGAATGGAGGAGGCTCGTTCTTTATCCTCGCTCTGCAGATGCTCTGTTGAACTGTTTTCTCACAAGTGAAGCGTTCAGTTTTTCCACTTACAAAGTCCGTCATGTAAATAGCAAATGTGCCACAGCGTGACACAACAGACTCTTAAAGGTAATGTGAGAGGAGACTATAGCAGGTCGCCGACCGTATGCGCCATGACACGGCGCACACATGACAGTTAAAAGAATCACACACCAGACATGCACATTCGCATGATATTTAACATGAAACTAATCAGATGGCGCTCTGTGGTGCGGCAGGAATATGAACAGCATCCTGAGTCATGGCTGGGCGCCGCCGATGTGTGTACCCTGATATAAACCTATGTTTAGTTTTCTGAAATGTATGGCGCTGAGTGGCGCTGCGTGGTGCTACGTGGTGGGCCGCCGAGTGGCTCTTCTGGTGTGTGACCCCCTTAAGATTGGTTTAATGCACGTTATGATCAAAACACACCCAGAACTCATTAAGAGAATAAGCTCAACCCTGTTAGACCATGCACCAGGGCGCAGAGCATATATTTCCATCCTTAAAATAGCAAAAGTGGATTCAGATACACCTTTGCGCCTAGATTGTTAAAATAGCGCCCATATTTTTACCTCTCTAGAAAATGTGTCTTGGTTTAAGAATATTTAAATATTTAGACTAGAAACAAGACAAAAACTCTAAGTAAGAAAAGCATTATTTGGAGTGCAGAAAAAACAAGTAAAAATAAAGTGAGTTTTCCCTTAAAACAAGCAAAATAATCAGCCAATGGGGTCAGCAAAATAATCTTGTTTCAAACTCACTTAATTTTACAAAGTATTTCTGCAAGCAAAAGTAAATACTCAGCTTGTTTATGAAATTAATTCTTGATTGAACCCTTTTTAGATATCTGAACTAGAAACAAGACTCAAACTTACTTAAATGGCTTTCGTGCAGTTTGAATGCGTGTTTGACTACGTCTGATAAAGTTAAATGTTATTTTCCAACTCTATAGGAAGGTCAGAAGCATAATCTATAGAGAGAGATCCCACAGAGACGTTGCTGAGCTTTTAATATTTCACTCTTTCATCAGTTCCCCGTGTGAATCCCGAAGCGGTGACCTTCTTCTCTGTTTTTCCGTGTCTCTCTGCTCTCTGGTGAATGGCACTGAACCAGAACCAGAATGACAGAGATATGCTGGGAATTGCATCAGGCCAGCAGCGTCTCCTCAGCTTCCCTTAAGTGGTTTGTCTGCGGCTGTCAGATTAGCACGCCCGCTGTATTAATCTGTTGATGAAGAAGACTACGGGATAATGAGCGCTGTTATGCTAACAGGTGTAGGGCTGATGGGAGATAACAGACTTACATGGTGACCACAGAGAGCCTGGATTATGAAGATCTGATTCTGACGGTATGATAACCTTGGATAAAAATATCACGGTATCGTGTTTACTGCTTCAAATGAGCAGTAAACACAATTAAACACCAATATATTGTATTTTCAGAAACATTTCATGTATCGTGGCACAGTAAACATGCCAGGCTAGATAATTCAAATAAAGACCTCTGCTGCCTGAATCACTGAAGACCACATGTAACCTTAGCATGTCATATTACCCTGCAATACATACTGCTTAGGGACCGGGCCTCTGGAGCATTGCACACACACACACACATGCACACAAACAGTGGATGTGTACACATTAGGCCTGTCAATTAACACTTTCATTCACTGCAATTAGTCATTAAACAATAACATGATTAAAAGGAAAGTCGTACACAATTAACTGATTCCCCTGACCCCTACCAAAGTCAAGATTTGTTCACTCGGTGGCCATATTTGCAGTGCTATTTAAGGCATTCAAGACGAGTTCCTACTGTGTCTGGTTGTTTCTAGAAGGGATACAGCTGCGACCGGAGGTTAACAAGAGTTATTCATTAAATTACTCATTGAATTGTATTTTATTAATGTCTACCCCAACACTTACATTAATGTAAACATAATAATTATTGTTTATATACAGTTTATATGTACAGTTTATGTACAAATTATGCATTACTGATGTCAGTATCCACAGCTGTATCCCATCTAGACTTCACCTTCCTATCTAGTTGATGCTAAAAACCCAAAACATGCTTAAAATAATTGCTATTAAATGACATATTTCAAGTCAGCAACACATTCTGAAATTAACTTGTCTGTATATGTGATATTTTATACTTTAAAGCATTTAAAAAGTGCTAGTTCTTTAAAATAAAGCTTCAATAGTTAATGTATGTGCTAGCATGAACAAACTGTGAACTACACATTTAATACAGTATTTATTCATCTTTGTTAACAGTAGGAGCAGGGTTCTACAGCATTACACTCACACACACATGCACACAAACAGTGGATGTGTACACATTAGGCCTGTCAATTAACACTTTCATTCACTGCAATTAGTCATTAAACAATAACATGATTAAAAGGAAAGTCGTACACAATTAACTGATTCCCCTGACCCCTACCAAAGTCAAGATTTGTTCACTCGGCGGCCATATTTGCAGTGCTATTAAAGGCATTCAAGATGAGTTCCTGGTTGTTTCTAGAAGGGATACAGCTAAGACCGGAGGTTAACAAGAGTTATTCATTAAACTACTCATTGAATTGTATTTTATTAACATCTACCCCAACACTTACATCAATGTAAGCATAATAATCATTGTTTATATACAGTTTATATATACAGTTTTTGTACAAATTATACATTACTGATGTAAGTATCCACAGCTGTATCCCATCTAGACTTCACCTTCCTATCTAGTTGATGCTAAAAACCCAAAACATGCTTTAACACTTTCATCACTGCAATTAGTCATTAAACAATAACATGATTAAAAGGAAAGTCATACACAATTAACTGATTCCCCTGACCCCTACCAAAGTCAAGATTTGTTCACTCGGTGGCCATATTTGCAGTGCTATTAAAGGCATTCAAGACGAGTTCCTACTGTGTCTGGTTGTTTCTAGAAGGGATACAGCTGCGACCGGAGGTTAACAAGAGTTATTAATTAAACTACTCATTGAATTGTATTTTATTAACGTCTACCTCAACATTTACATTAATGTAAACATATTAATTATTATTGTACAGTTTATACATAAATTATGTAAAATGTATGTGAGTATCCACAGCTGTATCCCATCTAGACTTCACCATCTAATTGATGCTAAAATTACTAAACATGCTTGACATGCGTGTTTTTCATACACCCAAAGTGCTTCACAATAATGGGAGGGGGGGGGGGGGGTTCTCAACACAACACCACCACACCACCATCAGTGTGCAGCATTCACTTGGATGATGCGACGGCAGCCACAGGACAACGCTGCCAGTGCGTTCACCACAAACTAGCTATTGGTGGAGTGGAGAGACAGTGATAGAGGCAATTCAGTGGATGGGGATGATTAGGAGGACATTATGGGTAAGGGCCAATTGGGGGAATAATGCCCAGGACACCTGGATTACACCCCTACTCTTTACGAGAAGTGCCATGTGATTTTTTAATGACCACAGAGAGTTATGACCTCAGTTTAATGTCTCATCACTGAGGGTATACTGTAGTGTCACCTTCACTTTACTGGGGCATTAGTACTCACACAGACCGCAGGTTGAGCGCCCCCTGCTGGCCTCACTAACACCACTTCCAACAGCAACCTAGTTTTCCCATGTGGTCTCCCATTTAGATACTGACCAGGTTTAGCCCTGAGTAACCTGTCTTGGGCGGCAGGGTGATATGGCTCTGGCTATGCAGAGTCAATTTGCTCCAGTGTGTTATGCAGAACTGGTCAATTTGCTTATGTATTTCTAGATGTTTAGTAAAGGTACATATAAGTACTCACTCTGAAAAAGACTGAATACAGTTTGGATAGCGGCAAGTAAAACTAGAGTAAATGAGTGTAAATCAAAATCTTTTGGGCTTATTTTTTGGCTTCTAGACCGCGCCGTTGACCAATTTTTCCTCTTACAAAGTCCACTATGTAAATAGCGAATCTGACATGCACAACCGCAACTGGCTCCTAAAAGTAATGGGAGATGTGATTGGTTTAATGCACATTACACACAAAGCACATGCATAACTGATTAAAAGAATAAGGACGGCGGTTTTTAACTATGCGCTTGGCACGCCAACTATTTTTCCCACCCTTAAAATACCAAAAGTGGATTCGGACACAGTTTATAGTGCGCTGTACACTTTAAAGCATACTCTCAGATTGCTAAAATAGAGCCCCATGTGTAATTATGATATAAAATTAATTAACCACAATCGCGTTGACACAGAAAAGTGCATTAAGGGTGAATACAGGACATTTGTGCGTATAGTTCTGATCTGAATAAAAGCAGAATGAGACTCTTTCTGATCTTGTGGCCTCATAGATGTGTGCTGTGCAGAACACAAAACCTCTAATCCACTTCAAGTGTGCTAGTTGGGACGAGGCCTAAATGCAAGATTGTAGTCTGGCCAAGAACACTATTTTTGTAGCTGTTTAGCTGTTAAAAGCATTTAATGGTTTGCTGTGTTTTCTGCCTTTAAAGGCTCTCCCTTTGGGAGCTCAGAGGAGTTTCTTTTCTTTTTTAATTTTTGTGGAAAGGGAAAAACTTTTCAGGTCATGACTTTGTGATTGCTGAGTTTTAACTTTTTATATTCAGATGTTATTTTAAAACCAGAAATACATGCAGTTAGGCTTACACTGTAAAAAAATCTTGCTGCCTTATTATTAATATTATTATTATTATTATTATTATTATTATTATTATTATTATTATTATTATTATTATTATTATTATTGTTAGTATTATTATTATTATTATTATTATTATTATTATTATTGTTAGTATTATTATTATTATTATTATTATTATTATTATTATTATTATTATTATTATTTATAGTTATTATTATTATTATTATTATTATTATTATTATTATTATTATTATTATTATATATAATTATTTATTTGTCAAATCAGATTATCTTTTTTTAGTCATCTTAGCTTACATCAGTCAAACTGACTAAAAATATCACGTTCAACATGAAAAAAATGTAGAAACCTGATCAACCTTATTAAAATAAGTTAAAGGGGCTGTATGTACACTTTTGACTCTTCTAAAGCATAAAAATAGCATAATATATTTCAGAAACATGCTAAGTGAACATTCTTTTTTTATCTAAAAGAAACAATGCTTAAGTCGGATATTCTGCTTTGAAAATGTGTGTTATGTGCCAGAATGTCTGTCTTTGTTTTGGTTCCTTTAACCCGCCTACTGCCACTTTAACCAATTAAATTTTAGCACCCCAGGTTGCTTTGGTGGAAAACAGCGTATTTCATTCATTCAGTCAGGAAGGCTCTCAAAGTATGTGTCTGTGACTGAAATGCGACCTCCGGTGGACAGTAGCAGACTCCGAAATGAGACGCAGATTCAGAGTTCCACATGAGGTGGTTATTAATTAGCAAATAATATAAATATTACGAATGTAAACATTAGGTGAGCAGGTTACATTGTAACCCCGTGCCCTAACAACACGCTATGCCATTCAGAAGCACAGAATAGTGCACTCACTGCACTCCAGCCAAATGGCAAGGGTTATAATCTAATTAATACATATTAAACCTCTTTAACATTATTAAATGTACATGCTGAATCACTGATGTGTTTAGTTCTGAGGTTCAATTTCAAACAGTTTATTTGATTTTCCAGATCTGAGGTGAACTATCTGCTGCTGCTTTTCGTAGTATGGCAATAAATGTGATGTGAAATGGCATTCAAACGCACATTATTAGCATTGAACATTGAAAAAAGCTCATGAGGTGTACCTGAGCTGATCATTGTCAGTTTTTCCTGTTGTTCAGCTGCAAGAAATGAAAGCTGTTTCTAAAATATAAATGTCAGGTGTTGGTTAGGACAAAAACGATACGAAAAAAATATTTCTTCTATCAAATATATATATATATATATATATATATATATATATATATATATATATATATATATATATATATATTGGTAATTGGTATAAATTTGGTAAAGGGTATACCCAAACCTGATTCATGATAGACATGTTTTGGTAACATTTAATTAAAGGGGGGTGTTCATAAGACTGTCATGACACATTAATCATCATGACTTGACACTTTATGCATGATTATGACAACTGGAAGTGTCATTCGCTCAGTTATATCATTCAAAATGCATAGTTTGAGATGTGTTTGCCATAATAAACGGACATTACCAAGACAACATCACTTGTCATAACTCTGTCATAAACATGATTGTCATGAGGCCATCATAATTATGTTGTTAATTTTATAACAGCATCATTAATAATTTTTCTTGAACTCAACTACTATGGTACAAATTGAATTTGTCATTACAATGTCATGATTACAAAGCTATCATGACCATTTTATGAGCACACCCTTCAAGTAAAGTGTTTGCCAAAATTACTTACAGTACATTGCATTCAAAGTGCAAATGACAGCAAACACGGTACTAATTGCTAATGTTATTAAGCAGAGCAACTCATGGTTAAAAGGTGAAGTGTCTGCATTGAAAGTTGAACAGCATGTGGGCATCAAACCTACAAGCTTTTGGTTACAGCTCAATTGTTTTCCTGGATTTGGAGCATTGTGATCAGGCAGTCAGGCAAACTGGTTTACACCAGCAAACCACCATTTCTATAAATCATTACTGTGGCAGGGGATAGATGCAGAGCTTTGTTGTTTTAATGACCGAGGCTGTTTCTTTCCTGTGTTTAGAGTACAAGAACATTCTCAAGTAACCGAACGCAAATCAAATGTGACTGCATTAATGTTTGCCAACACACATGATGAAATATAATGTCAAAGGATCACCGTATTTTGTAAGATTTATCCTGAAAGCCTAGCAGGAACACAATGGCATCATAGCCCCATGACCTGCTGGATTTCCCCCTGACCACAGCAAGTCACTGTGGATGGACAACCATGACAAACATTTGGCTTTCTCTCATTCCTCCGCTTCTGGGAAAAAAAGTTGAACTGATTGTTGATGACTTTGTTCCTAAATACACAGGAGGCTGTGATTAATACCACATGTTGGCCTATTTCTTTCATTTAAACCCTTTTTTTTTTTGATTACCGGATTACACAAAGTTGAATTGTTCTTTTTTCGATGACTCTAGGAAACTGGAACATTCATGAAATCCAGATTTCAAATGTATTTATGAGTTGGGTGCAATGTACTAGCTCGCTCCAAAAGCATTTGCTTGCTTAGAGGGACAACAATGCAGCTAATAACTTAGCCTGTACAGATTGCTAATGATTTATCAGAAAATCTGGAACATCTAAAGTCCAATATGATATGAATGATCACTCATGCAGATCTTAGATGGTTGCAGAGTGATGCAGATCAGGTTTGAGTCTGGTCAATACCAGGCCAGCAGGCACAGGATGTCAACATGATGGCATTTTACCCCAATATTGGGGGACGTTGCATTTTGTTTGGAAATGTAAATTAGGTTCACGTCAGAACCCAATGTCAGGCTGACATCACTGTCCAAAGTCCAACCTAAAATCAACCAAATATCAATGCCTAATGACGTTACAGCTTGACGTTGTGTGGACGTTACCACTTTGATGTCTATCAGACGTTTGTTTGTGCACATTTTGGTTGCCATACCTGACGAATAAATGTCAGTAGTTGACATCAATATGATGCTGGTTTAAGATGTTGGCTCGATGTTGGATTTTGGTCACTATCCAACACAACCTAAAATCAACCAAATATCAACGTTATTTGACCTCATTATTGGACATCAAAATAACGTTGTCCTTAGATGTTGGTTCCAACAGACCCAGAGAATGGCTGAATGGAAAAAAAGTGGACTGTTCTTTGACAATTGGAAGCTTAACCATCTTGAAGACCTTCTGTGTGACCAGAAATGCTGTTTAGATGCTGATTTAGAGCTGTACTCTTGTACAGTCATGTGTCCAGTTTAGAAAGAAAACAAGAGCTGAAGCATTGTAAATGGACGAAAGCATCAGTCAAATACGTTAATGTAATCTTGCACCAGGACCACCTTGTTGAACAAAACCATTGTCAATCCATATATTGCAGCAACATTTTATTTGCATTAGCAGTTTAGAGTAATGAATGCCATTTTGAAAGCCTCTGTGGTCCTTGGTATCTTGCTGAAAAGTGATTGTATAAGTCTGCTGCCTCTGTAATTCTTGATGCAACATCAAGGATTTGTTTTGATTCAAGTCTATTTGTTGGAGCCCCGATTTGGAGGTCTAATACCAATCTGCAGCAATCAGTCCATTCCCACAATGTCTTGATTCTGGGTCCTGCAAACCAGCATGGGGGGTCTATTTGTTGTATCAAAAGACCCTACGAGGGGTTGTTTGACCACAGCATGATAAAAACAA
Source organism: Danio aesculapii (assembly GCF_903798145.1). Taxonomy (NCBI): domain Eukaryota; kingdom Metazoa; phylum Chordata; class Actinopteri; order Cypriniformes; family Danionidae; genus Danio; species Danio aesculapii. The sequence goes on from NC_079458.1 coordinate 40,730,807, forward strand.
CAGTAGCCCACCTCTATGCCAGCAGAGTTTTGTGCAGATTAAACAGAAGAGGCCCTTGCGAACTCAAGCAGATCTTTCATGAGACCCAACAGTCTGGGAAACACTGCACATGATAGCCTTGATGCTTATCCGCAGTTGACCTGATTCGGATGTCCTCAGGACGCAATCGTGATGCGAAGGTTTGGAAATGTTCAGCGATTAAACAAAAGCACGATGTGTTTGGTAAGGAAAGCTCTTTTGGGTAAAGCAACAGTCTTTGTTTTCGCTTCAGCCATCAAACTGCGTCCTGTTTAGGTTGCTGGATGAAGTTTATTGTGGGATGAATAAAGTCAGATAAATGGAGCATATTGAAAACAGATATCCAGAGGGTTGTTTTGTGGGTAATAACTAATGTGTTTTTGCCTGGTTGTGACCACATTAACACACCAAGGCCATGAGACGTACCCTTACTGTACTTTTAGACCCTGTTCAAACTGGTATTGAAGAGTTAGTTCACCCAAAATTAAAATTCTGTCATTCCAACCCCTTGAGATGTTCGTTCATCTTCAGAACGCAAATGAAGATGTTTTAGAAGAATCCAAGAGCTCTCTTATTAGGGTTGCACAGTATTGGAAAATTTTATTTTATGCCATAAATATTGTGAAATCAATACAGTTTCACAAGAGCACTATATGACGGTTTTCTTGGAATTTTAACAGTACTCGGGTACAAAAATAGTTAAATTGTAAATATTATTTAGGAAAAAGAAAAAAGTCACATTGAGACAGGTAAGAGAACAAAAGATGTAAGAGACCATATTTTTTCTTCCTTAAAACAAAAGCTCCAATAAAAGAAATCAATCAGCCAAACATGCAGGATCAGTGTAATGTTACATAACAGTCATAAATTAAGTATGAATCTTTGCAATCTGACAATCAAATACACCTGAAAACAAATAGGTTCAAAAGTCCAAAGACTGACCCTTAGATACACACAAGATTAATTATATATCACGTTTTAACAAAAGAGATGCAACAGATGAGATCCAGCGGCAGGTCCTGAGATAGTCTGGCTGATATAAAGCTTCTCTTGGTGGAGAGCTGTTCACGGAGCTGCCACCGAATGCCTGGAGCTCAGAGTCCAACATTTTTAAAGATGTGCTGTCCTTATACATAAACTACAAATTTGGCTTTAAAATAGCTATATTCTTGCTTGCCTACAAAGGTTTGGGAGAAGCGCATTTATTTCGAACTGTGGTCAAAACTGCCTGGAACTGCCTGTGTGTTTCAACGAAAATAATGCACACCCTCCAGCCAATCAGAATCAAGAATTTCAACAGACCATGGAATAATTCATTCATTCATTCATTTTCATCTGCTTTTCCGGGGCCGGGTCGTGGGGGCAGCAGCCTTAGGAAAGAACCCCAGACTTCCCTCTCCCCAGACACTCCCCAGACATCCCGAGGCGTCTCCCTATGTAGGTGTCCAGGAGGCATCTGAAACAGGTGCTCGAGCCACCTCAGCTGACTTCTCTCGATGTGGAGGAGCAGCGGCTCTACTTGGAGCTCCTCCCAGGTGTCGGAGCTGCGAAGGAAACTCATTTTGGCCGTTTATATCTGAGATCTTGTTCTTTCACTCATGACCCAAAGCTCAAGACCATAGGTAAGAGTAGGAACGTAGACTGACCGGTAAATTGAGAGCTTTGCTCCTTTCAACTCAGCTCCTTCTTCACCAGAACGGACGGGTACATCGACCGCATTACTGCTGCTGCCTCACCGATCCGCCTGTCAATCTCACGTTCCATTCTTCCCTCACTTGTGAACAAAACCCCAAGATACTTGAACTCCTCCACCTGGGGTAAGGACTTTCCTTCAACCTGGAGATGATAAACCACCTTTTTCTGGTGGAGCACCATGGCCTTGGAGGTGCTGATTCTCATCTCAGCCGCTTCACACTCTGCAGCAAACCACCCCAGTGCATGCTGAAGGTCCATGTTCGATGAAGCCAACAGAACAACATGGTCTGCGAATAATGGGATACTGCGCTACAAAAACCTTGTGATAAACTACTGTAGCAGTATATTTTCTATCATTTTACAGACTTATTTCTCTATGTATTATTTCTTCTACATTATAATATTTCAGACTACTGAAAGCCGACAGAGAAGAGATCAACGTCCCATAATGCAATTCACAACTGTGAATAAACGACAAACACTTATAATAGGGAAACTAGATCATTTAATACAGTGTAGTGTTAAAGAGAGCCAGTTAAATCACGCTGGACTCTCCTCCAAACTGCGTATAATGGATCTAGACAAGGTGCTGAGGAGGTGTCAGCGGGATTTGTCAGTCGCTAACACCCTCCCTCCAGGACAAAAGCTCTCTCAAGAACATCCAGCTGAGCTTTCTTTTTTACTCCATCAGTCCCAGCTGCTTACCGAGCAGGTACATCATTGTGCCTTCGCAAATCATTACAAATTAGCTGCTTCACATTCCCGTCCTGATGTATAATAAGCCAAGTACGCCTTCGCTATTTTTCCTGTCCTGCAATTAAGAGGTCCGTTTTTAGGCAGATCTTTTTTTTTTTATGATTCACCATAAAATCATGAGTGTAAGTGGGAGGACGGGGGGATATAATCTCAATAAAACGCTGGGCCAATTAGTGGAGCGCAGCAGAACTGTGGGTCTTTGCATTTTTATCTTCCGTGTTAAAGACTTTCACCTTTTCACTGTCACAGCGGCTGTTTCTATAGATGTCCTTTACAGCGTTTAGCGAAAGTCTGCTGGAATGAGGAGGTCAGCACTTGTGTCAAAGAAATGTGTCGGAAACACCTCATTTAGTGCACCGACATGACTGTGTTCAGCAGTAAAGCCAATTAAAAGCATGTTCTGCATGAGCGAAAAAAACGACCTTGCATGGACTTTATAGTACATTAAGTTCTTCTTCAGCCTTTTTTAGTTTTGTTTGATTTCTTTCTTGCTTTGTATGTGTGGTCATGTATGGTCAAGACGATCTGCTGCAGGTCAAAGCGACCATCAGAATGGGGAAGAAAGGGGATTAAAGTGACTTTGAACGTGGCATGGTTGTTGGTGCCAGACGGGCTGCTCTGAGTATTTCAGAAGCTGCGGATCTACTGGGATTTTCACGCACAACCATCTCTGGGGTTTACAGAGAATGGTCTGAAAAAGAGAAATCGGCAGTTCTGTGAGCGTAAATGTCTGGTTCTGGTCTGGTCTGGCCAGACTGGTTCCAGCTAATAGAAAGGCAACAGTAACTCAAATAAGCACTCGTTACAACCGAGGTCTGCAGAAGAGCATCTCTGAACACACAACACGTCCAACCTTGAGGCGGATGGGCTACAGCAGCAGAAGACCACACCGGGTGTCACTCCTGTCAGCTAAGAACAGGAAACTAAGGCTACAATTCACACAGGCTCACCAAACCTGGACAATAGAAGATTGGAGAAACGTTGCCTGGTCTGATGAGTCTCCATTTCTGCTGCCATTCAGATGGTCGGGTCAGAATTTGGCGTCAACAATCCATCCTGGATCCATCCTGCCTTGTATCAACGGTTCAGGCAGGTGGTGGTGGTGTAATGATGTGGGGGATATTTTCTTGGCACACTTTGGGTCCATTAGTACCAATTGAGCATCATGTCAATGCCACAGCCTACCTGAGTATTGTTGCTGACCATGTCCATCCCTCTATGTATACATCATATATTTATTCAAACAAAAAATAATCCGTTTCAATTGCTTAATTTAAGGGAACGTTCACCCTAAAATGAAAATCTACTCCATTTCTTCACCCTTGTGTGGTTTCTAACCTTTATGAAGTTTTTATTTTGTTAAACACTAAAGGAGTTATTCTGAATACGTATCAGCGGTTGCCAGTCAATGGTTACAGGTTTCCAGCTTTCTTCAAAATATCTCCTTTAGTGTTCAACAGAAGAAAGAAACTCGTGAGTAAATGATGACAGTTTTAAGTTTTGGGAGAATAATCACTATAACTTCAAATTAATTTTAATCTTTTGTTAGGCGTGAAATTCTTCAGGATGAATATTTTTCATTATCATTATTTTTTCTACATTTTGGTTTAATTATTTTAAATTTAAATATCTCGAAAGCAGTATTTGAAAGATTTTGTCTTAGAAATGGACGCAGAAATAAAGTTTGAAACCTAAAACTTAAATTAATTAATAAAAATAATCAGTTGATAATATTAATTTTATTTAATAATATATATATATCATATGAGCCATGAATTCAGTTATAACCATGTTAAGGTCTCATAAAATATGATGTAATTTAACATATTAATAATTTAACATAATGTTTAACTCCAAGACAAATTAGTTTTGGTGTGACACAGCTCCTCAACTTATATTTTTATCTTTTATCTTATATATACTTATACATTTATCTCATATTTATTATTATTAGATTTATTATTATTATTAAGTATTTTATTTCATTTTTTTATTTTATTTTATTTTTATTTTTATTATTTTATTGTTTTTACTTTATTTAATTTGAATTATTTAATTTAATTTAATTAACTTTTTTAAAATTTATTTTTAATTTATTTTTGTTTTTTTGTTATTTTATTATTATTTTTATTTATTTATTATGTATTTATTTTATTTAATTTTATTTATAATTTTTTTATTATTTAATTTTACTTTATCTTATTTTATTGTTAGTTCATAGGAGGAATTAAGGATTACATTAAAATAAAGTGTCAAAATCCTTCTTTTCTTCTCAGGTTTGTGTGTTGATCATTGCAGTCGTGTGTTGCGCTTCTATATTTTTAGCAGGTTCTGCTGAGCGTGGCTGCGCATATGCTTCTGTGAATATATTTGTGTACACACACATACACACACACACACACGTATAAATGTCTTCTCACCTCTGCAACTGTTAAAATCAGATTCACACAGACACACACACACACACATAATCACACAAACACACAGTCTCGCAAACAAACACTATCATAAATACATACAAACAGAAACCCACACACATACTCTGTCTTTCTGACACTCTTACACACACAAACACGTTCATAAACACACAGTCTCACAAACACAGACTAACTCTCACAAACAAACACACTCTCACACGCACACACACACACACTCATTGGTAGTCTTGTCCGTATCAGTCTTCACAGCAGTTTCTGCGTGTCTGTGGACCCTCAGCTCAGTGTGTTCTCGCTGCAGTGTGTGTGTGTGTGTGTTTGATAATCTGATGCAATCGCTCAGTAACTCCATAACTCCATAACTCTAGTGTTCCAGACTAAAGTTTTGTGGTTTTCTGGAAGCTCTTGTGGATCTTCAGGATGGCTCTTCTCCTCTGAGAAGCAGCGCCTGAAGCATCAAGACCTCCTGAAGAAGCGTCCAGCAAACCTCGAGGACTGCAGAGCCACCAGCGCTTCTCTTTTCTTTCTGTTTCGTCAGTCATGTTGATGAATGAAGTGAAAGCCTCGCTGTTCCCTGGCTGGTTTTGACACACACCGAACTGAAACTGTGTTTGAAATGTTTTGTGTGAAGTGAAAACACTCACGGCTTCTTTAAATGTTGGACTCAGTGGGGAAGCTGTTGTGGAGGCTTCAAGGTTTGAGTTTTGGAGTCTCCAACTGCAAGTTTACAAACCCCGCCTTTCTGAGAGACTGCTGCGCTCTGATTGGTCAGATTGTTGTTCTGTAATTGTTTTTGTTTGTTTCTTTCCTTCTTCCCTTCCTTTATTATTCCTTCCTTCCTCATTAATTTCTTCTTTATTTCATCCTTCCTTCTTTCCTTTCTTCCTTTCCTTCTCTCTTCCCTCCTTCTTCTCTTCCTTCTTCTTTCCTTCTTTCTTTTTACTTTCTTTCTTCCTTTATTCTTCCATTCTTCATTTATTTTACTTTCATCTTCCCTTCTTCCTTCCTTCATTATTCCTTTCCACCCTTTCCTTCCTTGCTTCCTCCTTTCTTTCTTTCTTTCTTTCTTTCTTCTTTCTTTCTTTCTTTCTTTCTTTCTTTCTTTCTTTCTTTCTTTCTTCTTTCTTTCTTTCTTTCTTTCCTTCTTTCTTTCTTTCTTTCTTTCTTTCTTCATTCCTCCTTCCTTCTTTCTGTCATCCACCCTTCCTTCCTTCTTTCATTCCTTCCTTCTTCACTTCTTCCTTCATTCCTTTATTCCTTCCCTACTTCCTTCCTTCCTTCTTTCCTTCCTTCATCCTTCCTTCCTTACTTCCTTTTTTCCTTCTTTCATTCTTTCCTTCCTTCCTTCTTTCCTTCCTTCCTTCCTTCCTTATTCCTTATTTGATTCCTCTTTCCTTCCTTCCTTTCTTCCTTCCTTCCTTCCTTCCTTCAATCCATTCTTCCTTCAATCCTTCCTTCCTTCTTCTTTCCTTCTTTCTTTCCTTCAACCTTCCTTCCTTCATTATTTCCTTTATCTTTCCCGCCTTCCTTTTTTTCTTTCCTTCCACTTTCCTTCCTTCTTTCCCTTACCCTTCCTTTCTTCCTTCATTATTCATTCTTTCTTTTCTTTTTTCTTCCTTCCTCTGTCCTTCCTTCCTACCTACCTTCCTTCCTTCCTTCCTTCCTCCCTTCCTTCCTCTTTCCTACTTTCCGTTCTCCTTCCTTTTACCTTACTTTCGTTCTTCCTTCCTTCATTATTCCTTCTTTCCTTCCTTTAGTCTTTCTTCCTCTTTCGTCCTTTTCTTCCAGCTTCCTTCTTTCATTCATCATTCCTTCCTTTATTATTCCTTCTTTACTTCCTTTATTATTGCGTTCTCTTTCTTCCCTTCCTTCTTTCCTTCATTATTTCATTCCTTCCAACGTCCTTTTTTTCATTCATTCATTCATTCATTCATTCATTCATTCATTCATTCATTCATTCATTCCTTTCTTTTTTTCCTTCCTCCTTTCCTGCTTCCTTTCTCCTTCCTTCATTCATTGCTTCATTCCTTCATTCCTCCCTCCCTTCCTTCCTTCCTTCTTTCTTTCTTTCATTATTCCTTCCTCTGTTGATTTCTTCCTTCTTCATTCCTTCTTTACTTTTTACTTCCTCTTCCTTCTTTTCTTCCTTCTTCCTTCCTTCCTTCCTTCATCCAGGCTTTCCTTTTTCCTTTTTTTTCTGTAGATATTTCACATTGAGATCAGTGTCTACTTTAACTCGGTGTTGGTTTGTGTTGTGTGTTAATGATTTAACGCTGCAGCTTTAGCGCCGCTGATTGTTCATTACAGCAGTGTTTAAGTGTGTGTCGGATGGATTAGTCTAAGTTAAAGCAGAGTCTCACGGGTCACAGCTGTAATTCTGTTCCCCTCCTGAAGATTCATGCTGTTCATTTACTGTTTTAGCACCATTCAGGAGGACTTTAACCATGTTCGTTCTGCTGGTAATGTTAAACTGACATGACAAAGCTTGTCTAATGTACTCTACTAATTACAGATGTGTCATTTTGCTGATGATTAAGCCAAAACCACATACAGATATTAAGAGGAACAGCGTCCTGCAGTGATCTAAAGATGACACTCGAGGTTTTTCATTTGTGATCTACATATATTTAAACTCACAAGCTGACAGATAGCGGAATAATATAATATAATATAATATAATATAATATAATATAATATAATATAGTATAGTATAGTGTAGTATAATATAATATAATATAATATAATATAATATAATATAATATAATATAATATAATATAATATAATATAATATAATATAATGTAAAATAATATAATATAATATAATATAAATATAATATAATATATTATAACATAATATAATATAAATATAATATAATATAATATAATATAATATAATATAATATAATATAATATTAATATAATATAATATAATATAATATAATATAATATAATATAATATAATATAATATAATATAATATAAATATAATATAATATTAATATAATATAATATAATATAATATAATATAATATAATATAATATAATATAATATAATATAATATAATATAAGCGGGCGGCATGGTGGCTCAGTGGCTTAGCACTGTCGCCTCACAGCAAGAAGGTCGCTGGTTCGAGTCCCAGCTGGGATATATATATATATATATATATATATATATATATATATATATATATATATATATATATATATATATATATATATATATATATATATATATATATATATATATATATATATATATTGTTAGGGCTGAACAGTGGCTCAGTGGTTAGCACTGTGGCCTCAAAGCAAGAAGGTTGCTGGTACGAGTCGCAGCTGGGTCACTTGGCATTTCAGTTGGAGTTTCTCCCTGTGTTGGTGTGGGTTTCCTCCGGGTGCTCCGGTTTCCCCCACAGTCCAAACACATGCGCTATAGGAGAATTGATTAAATTGGCTGTTGTGTGTGTGTGTGTGTGTGAGTGAATGAGTGTGTGTGGGTGTTTCCCAGTACTGGGTTGCAGCTGGAAGGGCATCTTCTGTTTAAAACATATGCTAGAATAGTTTGTGGTTCATTCCGCTGTGGCCACCCCTGATGAATAAAGGGACTAAGCCGAAGTAAAATTAATAAGTATATCTTGTTTTTTAATATAGAACAGCATGCTCTGCATCTGTTCTGATTATTCTGACTCCTTTTATTTAAGTATTTTGACAGAATAAAAGAGGAATGTGTGTGTGATATGTTTTTATCTTTTAATCATTTGGCAGAAGTGTTCTTCCCCATACACACATTTGCTTTTTTAAGTATAAAGTCAAACTGTGGCCTCTCTTTAACACTGAACTAATCATTAATCAGCGTCCTGTGCTGAAGTGATGTGTTTCAGACCTCGTGCGCTCAGCTGAACAACACACACAACACACAAACCCTCATTTATTCCACTTAAAATATTGAGTTGTCTAGCGCACAGCGAAACTAAATATCATGTCTATTTGTGCTGGGAGGACGCCAGGGGTATTTTTCTCTCCAAGAGCAATTATGTTTGATTACTCTTAAGCCGCTAAAGTTGCAAAATGACTTCTAGTTGAAATAAATACACATGGAAGGAACTCCAGAAGTTCACGTCTGGATGGAGATCCCTCATGTTAATTGTGAACACGTGCACTTTTGTTCCGCCTTGTGTATTTTAGTAACGGTTTGTTGACTTACAGTAAATGCTGTTTTTTTTTTTTGTCCTTCTGTACCTGTGTTAAGAAACGCTCCGTTCAGACTTAAAGGTTGTTGGAGCAGTTGAAGTAAATTAACGTTGATGTTGTTGCTCGGTGCATTATTGTTGTTTATGTGGTCTTTTAAAGACTGTTTACACCTGGTTTTGGTTTAGTGTACACATTTCCGTTCTCACCTGGTGTTTAAATACGTCACGTTAATCCAGCTTTGACTACTTTTCAGATGATATTAGCTTTTTAGATTTTCTTTAATTTAATACAGCACGTTTTCAAGCTGTTCACAAAGGTTTAACTGTGATGTATGATTTGTCACACTGCAATTGTCATTTATTAATTACCAAAATATGAAATCAAAATGCTAGCTTTATTTATTTGCTAGTTCTGCTTATGTATTTTTAATGTAAATAAAGCCGATAATCTATTTCTTTTATATTCTATTGAGCTTCTAACCCAGAATTTATATTGTATTAAGGTTTAGATTATACAACTTCGACATGTATGTACACTCACCGGCCACTTTATTAGGTACACCTGTCCAACTGCTGGTTAACGCAAATTTATAATCAGCCAATCACAATGGCATCAGCTCACTGCATTTAGGCATGTAGACATGGTCAAGACGATCTGCTGCAGTTCAAAGCGAGCATCAGAATGGGGAAGAAAGGGGATTTAAGTGACTTTGAACGTGGCATGGTTGTTGGTGCCAGAAGGGCTGCTCTGAGTATTTCAGAAACTGATGATCATCTGGGATTTTCACGCACAACCGTCTCTAGGGTTTGCAGAGAATGGTCTGAAAAAGAGGAAATATCCAGTGAGCGGCAGTTCTGTGGGCGCAAATGCCTTGTGTAAAAACGTGCCTGGTCTGATGAGTCTCCATTTCTGCTGCCACATTCGGACGCTCTGCTCAGAATTTGGCATCAACAACATGAAAGCATGGATCCCTCCTGCCTTGTATCAATGGTTCAGGCTGGTGGTGGTGGTGTAATTGTGTGGGGAAGATTTTCTTGACACACTTTGGGTCAACACCACAGCCTACCTGAGTATTGTTGCTGACCATGTCCATCCCTTTATGACCACAGTGTCTCCATCTTCTGATGGCTACTTCCAGCAGGATAACGCACCATGTCATAAAGCACCAATCATCTCAGACTGGTTTCTTGAACATGCCAATGAGTTCACTGTACTCAAATGGCCTCAACAGTCCCCAGAGCTCAATCCAATAAAGCGCCTTTGGTGGAACGGGAGATTGGCATCATGGATGTGCAGCCGGCAAATCTGCAGCAACTGCGTGACGCTATCATGTCAATATGGAGCAAAGTCTATTGTTAAGGCAGTTCTGAAGGCAAAAGGGGGTCCAACCCGGTACTAGTAAGGTGTACCTAATAAAGTGGCCAGTGAGTGTACATTCCGTCTTCATTGTGGCTGTCCAGATATTTTGAATTATGTGATGTACCTTGAAGTGCTTATCATCCCTATTCTAATGGGTTTGTTATTGTAGTTATTACATCAGGTTCGTTATAACATGTCACGTAGACCTCACGCAGCACTGCACTTTTTAAAAACCATTCCTGACCCATTCATGCTCGCTTCTGGTTGGGTTTTGTTAATCTGGCAACCTATGTTTACATGGAGTCCTCTGTCAGATATTTTGAATTAGGACCGCAATATCTAGTTTACCCACTAGGTGTCAAACTACATATTGTACATTTATTACAGGGGCCTTAGAGGGAATTGAGTCTACTTCTGTATCTCAGAGTTGGATTAGTTCATCAGATTATTGTCAAAACTGAATCTATTTGTTGTTTTGATCCGAATGCTGATGTTGTGTGTTGTTTTCAGGTCATTTCCAGCTGTCTCCGACTGTGAATATGCCCAGGGACGACACGATCATCATTGAAGACGATCGCCCGCCTGTTCTTCCAGCTCGTCTGTCAGATCAGTCCTCATCCAGCTCTCATGATGATATGGGCTTCGTGACGGAAATGCCCGAGTCTTGGACCAGGGATGTGCAGATACCTGACGACAGGTGAGACAATCACACTCATCAGGATAATAAACACTGGAGGATGCTGGGTATCTGATATACTGATACTTCTGATATTAGTACAGCTTAAATGGTACAGTTCACCCAAAAATGTGCTCATCCATCACTTGATCAAAACCTGTTCGAGATTGTTTTCATCTGTTGAACACAAATGAAGATGTTTTGAAGAATGGGACCCATTCACTAGTGTTGGTGTCAACAGGTGCCAGCAACCAGCATTCTACAAAATATCTTCTTTTTTTCAACTGAAGAAAGAAACTCGTAAAGGTTTAAAAGAGTAAAGGATGAGGTCATTTTAATTTTGGGTGAACTGTCCCTTTAAGAAATGAATGGGGAATCTGGAAAATATGTCAAATGAGCTGAACATTTAAAGAGACAGTTCACCTAAAGGTGTGTGTGTGCGTGTGTGTGTGTGTGTGCACGTATGTGCTCTTTTTGCTGCATTTATGCCTGAATATGGTGCTTTATGGCCACACCATGAGCGCGTGTGTGCCTGTGTGTGTGCGCGTGTGTTCTTGCTTGTGTGGGCTAAAAGGGGCTCCTAAAGCAAGTGACTTGAGCAATTCATTTCTGTCCACTTTGAATCCTCTCAGTCCCTTGAGGAAAACACACACAAACAGACCCATATAAGCACACACACAGACAAATATAAGCACAAACACACACATACACAGACAGATATAAGCACACACAGGACACACACACACACATATACTGTAAGACTGCACACACAGGACACACACATATAAGCACACACACACACAAAGAGGCACACAGACACTTAGGCTGTTAGTGCACACAGGACACGCACACACACGAAATACACACACGCATTCACACACACTCTCACACACATTGCAGCACAGCCTCAGGTCAGTCTGCA